>NC_136063.1:1270771088-1270876088 GCF_964261635.1 Lissotriton helveticus
GAGAAAATGTTTAGAGGAGGGTCGCATACAAAACCCAAGTCAGCCAAGAATTGTAACTGAGAGAGCCACCTTTCATGAATTGATTTTCACTCTTGTCTTTCTTGCATACTGATGTAGGCTGTAGATAATTTGGAATTATAGGCTGCTTCCTTAGAACACTTACCTTCAATGCTTCTTCCATAAGGTGCAATACTCGTTAACACAAAATTATCATGGAACAAAACTGGGCCGTAAAGCTTTTTTTTCCGTATGAATGAATCACAGCTACATGCATATTTAAAAAAAATAACTGATATAACTTGATCACAATAGAGATTATCTGCAACTCAATATAAACAACAGTGGCTCACATCCACTGACAGAAAAGCTTTGTTACGCATGTCACTTTTTTGTAAATTCATATCGAAAGGGAACAATGATATTTGTGACTGCTTCTACTGTATGCTACAGGAAAAGCAAATAGGCAGAAGTAACACTGAAAGACGTACTGTCTACACACACTATATGATCGAAACGCAATACATATTTATATTCGCAAATCATATTGCAAGTTGTCACAGACTAAATAAATCTCAGAAACGTGGGAAATACATGGCACAAAAGACCAATAAGAAACATCGTTCAAAAATCACTTCCATTTGAATTTTTCTGTTCATAAACAATAATGGTGGCAGTTATTTTTACACCCGTGTCAAGTTTTTAAAAAAATGGGAGGATACTTTCCGATGAAAGCGAAATAAAGCTTTAACCTTTCTCGTGATTTACTTTGTAGTATGCAGATTAATCTTTTTTATGCGGTATCTAAGTGTAAGAAACCTTTGCTCAAGGTAGCAAAATCCATTTCCCCTCAGTTCAAGTACTACAACATTGTTTATGAGCGCTGAAAGCAAATGGAAAGGGTAACGGCAAAATGTAAATTATTCTAAATTATGTATCGGCCAACCTTTTGTTGTCAAACAGGTTGTATACCTAAATCATCCGCGAGAATTTGATGAAGTTCTGCCAGTTTCTGCAAGTATGCATTTGTATTTTGTGTTTATGAGTTCTTTACTGCGCAAGTCGGCACACACCCGGTTTGCAGACCTTAGTTTTATGCGGGGAAAGACTGATAGATCATGACTTGACAGAAAGGCTATCCCTGGTGAAAACGTACAGCAGAATTAGTCCCACAGCAAAAGCACTACTTGCACGAGTGGGAGTCATAAATGGTGCAAACATATGAGAGGCCTCCTGTGTAAGCACATTTCTCAAGGCCTTTGTGGGACATAGCGTTAATAAACTAACACCCAAATCTATAGATGTTAGACAGTACATCTTCTCATATCAACATAGTCCAATTAGAAGGTCAGTCAAAGAATTCAGTGTTTACACAATCATTTTTTTCCCCCAAGAAGAACCCTCCTGAGAGAGCATGAGAGCAATTCATACACATGGGTCACTAACTAGACGCGGGCACTAACAAAAATACAATGTAATTAAAAAAAGAAATCACTAGTTAAAAAATTGAACGTTGTGAAAGAAAATAAACATATCAGCATAAAAACGTAGTTTATTATAGCAGTAGAACCCGAAGATAAATAAAAAATATATATAGGAAATTAGTTGGAACAGCAGAATAAATTATATGAAACTTCAGATTTCGTACTGCAGCTGTGATAAAAACATTTTTATTAAATTAGTTAATGAAAAAAAATACCGCTCATCAATTCCCCCTCCCCTTGAATTTATCCTCTTGATTGTGTCTTGCTTTAACACACATTTCATACCTACCACACGCTCATTCTAACCTTTTTCCCAATGGTTCGGTTTCCTACGTTCCCTGTCCATGTCTGAGGCTCCCCAGTGTTTAAATTCCCTTCCAAGTGCCATAATTGTTCTCATTGTGTCTTAAAACTTTATGCATCTAACCCAAGAGACGCGTGGAAGAGGCTGATGTGTGGTCATCCTCAAAGTCTTACAACATTCCTAATATCTACAACTATAAGCAAGCATATACACTTTTCTTTATACTAGCGAATGCTGTGCAAATGCAGGGATTTTAAAACAATGGCTAAGCTAGCCAGAGATAAAAAGGATGCTTTAATAATACTATCCATTTTTAAGGTGCAGTGAAAATACTGATGGATTATACAATTCCTGCTTGAACCCTCAGCTGTCTTTCTGTCCAAGACCCACTCCTCATCCTATCTTTTTGTTCAGTTTCGCCACTATGCGATTTACCTTACTTACAACTCCGACCAGACCCTTTTCTGCCGATGAGCTAACGTTAGGTCATTCACTTCAGTTTTTGGTTACAGGCATGTGTACATCTTCTCTCCTAAGAAGTTCCCAATTTTTGCACTTTGCCAAGTTTGCAAACGCAATTTACGAGGAATTTTTCATTAAAAATGTACCTGGACAAATTGGAAAATGTATCGTGATCTTTTTCTGCTGGTTTAACAAGAGACACACTTCTCTATGCACAGTGGTACTGTGCGAGAGAAGAACGCAAAACGTTTTCTGCGAATGACACCTTATGCAGAACCCTTCTGTTAGGGTTAAATAAGGATATGTGCTATGTGATATATTGCTGCCAAAGTCATGTTATTCACGCAAATGAGGCAAAGTGACAAATTCCACAACCACTCAAATTTTTTTATTATTTCTTCGCAAACGGTTATGGGAAAATAATTGTACACTCTGTCCTCTTGGCACGTCACGAAACGTATCGTTGCACCCATTAAATTGCACTGGAAGATGCACACAAACAAGTTGGAGATGGCACACAATTATCATGCACCACATCAGAGAGAGGGAGCAACGTCTGCAGCATGACACTGCTGTGAATAAATGTAACCACAGCAACGGAAGGCAGATACCAGGCGCTATAGGTATTTTTTGGGACTAGGGGATGTATGTCAAGGATCAACCAAGACAAAAAAAAAAAATAGGAATAAAGGGAAAATACAAATGGGGCCAAAAGAGGATGTGGAACAGCTGTGATATAGGGTGCACCTACTTAAGTGAAGGCTGGAGAGGACGCGCCCGGCCTCGGCCTAGGGCCAGAACCCCATGACTAATTACTGAAATCAGGCACACTTTAAAATATTCGGGGGAGAGTCTCCACGCCGACCTAGGAGTAAGGGATGCATGCGGTTCTGTTGTAAAGCACTGCCAAGCGCATATTACTTTCAATGCCCAGAATGTCTTACGAAAATTTCCAGGAGCACCCGGACGTTGCCTAAACCTAATAAAAACCTGGCCACTTCAGCCACAGAGATCTCAGAGCTGATCCGGATTTTAACATTGCAGTTCCTCATGGGTACAAAGCGGTTAGACTGGATAGACAGGCTAAAAAAAGGGGGTGTTTGCAATCATTCATAAGAGCGAGCTTAATACACATTGCTCAAGCGTACCTACACTATTTAAAAATCTCTATTCTTGATCAAGAAACATTTAATGGAATACTAATGTACCATCCACCTGGCCCCAGAAATAGCTTCCTGACTAAGGTTCATCCTCTATTAGAATTAGGGCTCCAATCTAAATTTTTCACTAGCCTAGGTGACCTGAATTTTCATCTTGATGTACTAGATGATAGGGACACATGGGAGCTCCTTGACATCACATCAGAATTAGGACTGCAGCAGCTTATACATGATCCCACCCATTTAGCAGGACACATTTTAGAGGGACTGTTTACTAACAACACAGCCATCTCTAAGATATCTATTTTCCCCCTGACCTAGACTGACCACTGTGCGGTCTTATTTAGTTATAGTCGGCCCGATCTCACAGTGGTAATACATTTAGCAGTAAGACCCTCGGCAGACTATGGCATAAAATTGACCAGAGCACACTGGAAAACCAGTTAGTAAAAGTCAACCAGCTTTGAACTGGGAAGCAGAAGCTTCAGCCATAAACTACACAGCATGGCTGGAGTCCAACTTTGCTATTGTAGCACCTACCACAGTGACAAATAAAAACAGGAAAGTGCCATCAGCCCCTTGGTTCACGGAAGCCCTACGATTAGATAAACAAGCATGTAAAAGGCAGGAAAGAAGATGGAGGAAAAACTATGAAGCATCAGAAAAAGTACAACGCCATACTGGCAGATTACAAGTAAAAGTTAATTGCTGAAAAAAGCCAGTACTTTATGATGCAAATTGAAAAAGGGCGTTACGTCCAGCAAGGAACTCTTTAAGACGATAAAAAACCTAATTTCCGTCCCCAAGGATGACACCACCAATTCTAATAAAAAAAATTGTAACACTCTTGCCCACTTCTTTAAATCCAAGGTGGACCAAATATATGACCAATTTACCAAGCACAAACTAATCACTAATGACATAGTACAAGTAGCTATAGGGGTAAACAACGTTTACCACGAAACTCTTTGTCCGCAGGGAATCATAACGCAGTCGTTACAACGGCCGCGTTGTGATTCCGCATACCATTACTCCGCCAGTCTGAACAACGAATTCCAGAGGGGGTGGGGGGGAGGTGTTGGATTTAAAATCCCCGACACCTTCCCTAATGTCCGCACAGAATGGAGTTGGAATAGTAAATTATACTATTCCAACATCCAGCGCCCCCCTCCGCAAGTCGTTGTTATGACTTGCGGAGTAATGGTATGCGGAATCACAATGCGGTCGTTGTAACAACCACGTTGTGATTCCTTGCAGACAAAAAGACTGCGGGATAAGGAGGCATATTCAGCTACAGGCAAAGTTTTGTTTTTAGATTTCTCCTCGGACTCCTCCATTCAAATAGCTACACTTCTCTCATCAACCAAATCAGGATCCCCAGACGATCCCTGTCACCCGAGGATCCTTCAAAGCATCAGTCATATTATTAGTCCACTTCTAACTAATACGTTTAATCCGATGCTATCAACAGTGCCGGACTGGCCGTAGCGGGCACCGGGCAATCCCCCTGTGTGCCGCACGGGTGGGGGGGGCGGTTTGGGGCCCGTTTTTGTTACAGGGCCGCTTTTGCAGCATAGCTGCAAAATCGGCCCTGTAACAAAATTGGCCGAAAACCGGCCCTGGCAAAGAGCTGGGCGACACCCACAACCCCCCCGGGGGGTGCGGCCGAGCACTTTGCCAGGGCCGGTTTTGGTTCCCAGTCCGGCCCTGGCTATCACAAGGGCTCTTACCTTCGATATGGAAGCAGGCATGCATACTGTCTCGTTTAAAAAAAAAAGCTAATTTGGACAAAACAGATCCAGCCAACTACCGGCCTATTGCAAGGCTCCCACTTCCCGCAAAATTTTTTTGAGAAACGGTTCAAACTCAATCTGTGCAATTGGGCAATTTTAAATGTGCACCTTTTATCTTGACATGTGGGGTGCCTCAGGGGTCCTCGTTAAGCCCTACGCGTTTTAATATTTATGTTTACGAATTAGCTTCCTTGATTTGAAGCTTTGATTTAATTCCCACCTCTTATGCCAACAACACTCAGTTGGTTATTTCAGCAGTAGACAAGGACATCAACTACTCCATCAAACTTCATGACTGTATGGTCACCCTGAGCAACAGGATGGGTAGGTACTGTCTGAAGTTGAACTCAGGAAAAACTGCGATGGTGTTATTTGGAAACCTTTCCCCTCAGTGGTCACCAGTTTGGGACCAGACCCACTGGGCCCTACTCCTACACCAGTAGCCAAGGCAAAGAATTTGGGGGTCATCATAGATGAAAAACTCAACATGAAGTACCAAGTTTCTACGGTGGTCTCTTCCTCACTATCAGAATTGTATGTAAAATTCTGCCTTTTAGCCCCATAAATACACGAAAAACTGTACTGACCTCCCTTGTCTTATCCACATTGGATTACTGTAATGGATTGTATATTAACTTACAATCCAATTTACTTAGAAGGTTGCAGGCAGTACAAAACGCCGCTTTTAGACTGGTCTTGGATGTTCCTAAATGCCAGTCTATCAGAGCAGGCATTCGGGAATTGCACTGGTTACCAGTTGGTCAGCAGGTCAAATACAAGGCTCTTTGCTCTGCGTTCAAGGCATTGCACAGGGAAGGACCACAACTCCTTTTGGACCTTTTTAGCTGGTATTCTCCCATCAGATCGCTTCGTTCAGCTAATGCCTACCTGATGCCCACCCCTAGAATCAAAAGAACTAATTGGGGGGAAGGAGTTTCCGCTACAACACTATAAAGGAATGGAACGCCCTTCCACTCTCCCTTAGGAAGACTTCATCCCTGCTTGAGTTCAGGAAACTGCTTGAGACATGGCTTTTTAGAAATACTCTCTTTCCTGACAGCACGGCAGTCCGTGAGAGCCTAGACACCTCCGGGTAGTAGTGCGCATAATAAATTGTTATGACATAGGATGGCATAAATGTATTTGGTGACAAATAATAAGCATTGGTAAAACCAAAAGGTATAGCATTGGCACCTTGGCTTTTGTTAATGCTTGTTTTGTTTTGTCATACTTTTTACAAAACATAATTATTGGGGAAGTTGTAGGCCCCTTGTCAATCTAAAAAAACACTGGATAAGAGCAAAAATATTTGTTATGTCTCAAAAAGCACATATCAATGTCACTGAAGGAAACTACTTTTTGTGAATACCGTCACTCATCATGAAGTCAGCCAATGTCTGAAGTGGGCTGAACCATATCCCCAAGCAGTGTGTTGAAGTGCAATCAAAATGTGAATGGTAATAACAGACAGTGGCTTTAAGGTTCAGAGCACCATGTGTGTCATACGTTCTCACTGTTGTGGAACACAGAGTACGTCATGCATTATGTCATACAGGTTCTCATGACAGAAGGGGATTAGAATGTAAGGGTGCGACCAAAGAACTTCAATTTTAGAAGGCATTGGTTTAATGTGAAACCCCACACCAGTTCAAGAGACATGGGCATTAGCAAACCCTGATAATAGCTAGTGGTGATCAAGGTTTAGAACCTCATCCAGAGTAGTTGTGTGCTTAGACTAACCACACCTGTAGCCAAGAGGATAAATTGATGATGCACTCGCACAGAATCATGGACGTCATTTTTGGGTATACCCCTTCCTTGCTTTTTGGTTCCTCTTGCACTACCTTTGCTACATCTGTTTTCAGCGGTCATGAAGACAGTAAGAACCACCCTTTAAGTATGTTGATTTTGTGTAGTTTTATCTTCTTGCTTGCAGTCAAGCCCTTTTAGCAGCAAACAAGAGGGTACTGAGCAGGACAATAGGTCGATCTTTAGATCAACAGGGTCATATAGTAGGTGGTGTCACTTCTGCTATCACGGACAATATAGAAAATTGACGTCCATGCACGTAATGTATGCTTGCAATTATTTAAAAAGTTAACAGGTGTATGTCAACTGTGAGAGCTGTCCAGAGGTCCAGACCAAGTCTGTGAAAGATCTTCATAATTTCAGAACATTGACCCTTGGGGGAAAAAATAAATCAGAATTAGGTCTTAAAATGATAGTTCTCTCCTACTAGTTTTTCAGACGGATGAAAGAAATACCAGGAGGCAGTGTTTCTTACATTCAAATGAAACACATCTTAGAAAAATATCACCCAATATGAATAATGATGTAAACACAGTCCTTTCCAGGACCACGTGATCGCACTTAAGGCAAAACCCCTGGAGGTCTGCCCTGAGAAGATCGGGATGGTTTAAAGCAATCAACAACAAACCAATTATACAGATGCAGGGCACAAGTCCTAAAAAAAGAAGTGGGGGGGACGCTGTCACCGGAAGTGACGTCAAGACAGGAAGCGACATCACAAAAGGTGTCTTGCACCATCGGGCTCATTGCCTCCCCTCGCTCACCCCTTAGATGCGATTGCATCTGAGGGGACAGTGCGTGAGCAGAGTGTTGTGAGCTCTGAGCTCCTCATCACAGAGAGGCTAAAGAGTGAAGTCCAGCTGTTTGGCAGGGGGGACGGCATCCACCCGGTAAAATAAGTGGAGGGACGCCGTCCACCCGCGTGGTACCCCGACTCGAGCCCTGTACATATGCATTCAAACACGCATATAATTAAGGAATTGTCCACCGTATAAGAGGACACTGGGAAAAAAAAAACAAGAGTCTGCATAATGAAAATGAAAACCATGCAAAAAATGCACAGGAAATACAGGGGTAACTTACACGACATTTATCTATTGTTTCCTTTTACAATGTCACTAGAACCCGTTACATAGTTAGGCTGTTAATATTAAAAACAAAGTAAATAAAGAAATATAATTGGGAAGTGTCCAGAATAAGCCCATGATGTGTAAATGTATAATAGTATAATGTGTAAAGCATTATACAGTGTGACAAAGTTCGTGCCTATTGCAAACTCATAACGCACTATTCGTTATTGCCTTCACCTGGGAGAGATATGGTGAGCATGAAACTATGCAAGATAATGACACTGGAAAATCATAGCCTGAAGATTAGCAACATTTTGTTCTCCAGAACTGTATGTTACGAATATTTACACAACCTGGTAGAATACCAAGAAGTATTTAGCAGGGACGCGGGAATCAAAGCCTGGAGGTCATCTGAATAGATTATTGACCACCATCATGTTGACCTAGATGTTACCTCAGGCACCCACATCCAGAGAGCTGTGGGTGAAGAAGGTTCTCCATGTTGGCACCTTGTAAATTTCCTACAGGAATGAAGTTGTTTGCACCCTCCTTCGTATAGAGTACACTGTTATCTCTCCTGCTAGCTGTTTTGCAGATGTTAGGTAGGAGTACATTATACAAAAGCTCCATCAGTGACGTAGGAAGGGGGGTACGGGTCGCCCCGGGTGTCATCACCGAGGGGCATAACAAAATGGCAAAAATATGTGTTTTAAACACATATTTTTGCCATTTTGTGAAGCCGGGGGTGACAAGAAATATTCCGCACCAGGTACCACCTGACTTTGCTACGCCACTGCCCTCCACCATCCCATAATGTCTTGTTTTTCACAGGGCCTGAATTCTGTTGAAACTATAGTATGACACGAACGTTTGCCCTCTTCACTCTTGAAATAAAATTCTACAGGGGACAAGCAACGTTGTCACTCCACATTTTCAGCATTTATAACACAGTTCTCTAAAAGATTGAACTTTTACCTGTTTAACCCAATAACTTACAAACATCAACCCAATCAATCTATTTTGGACCTCCTGGAAACGAATCACATAAAACTGGGCTCACACACCCTGGCAGCTAACAACTGTAATACTATTTTAGTTTCTATAAGGGTAGACCATTTCTGCTACAATATCTCTGTTACTATGACAGCTCGGCGAGGCAAACCGAAAACCCAACACTGAAATCATTTCACTGTTTCATTGAGGTCAGAGCTAATCTACTAAAATAGTCTGACTACTATTTCAGCTTGGTGAGACAAATAAAAGGGACACTCCCACAAATAATCTACGGTAATACATCAAATAAATATGGAGGGAAGGCTCATAGGGAGGAAGGGGAGAACTATTCTAGTTCCCACCAAAGCACTCCATTGACACCAGGGTAAATGAAAAGGCAAACTGAAGCTCAGGGGCAATATAGAAATATCTTTGGGCCAAAATAATATCTTTTGTCCTGGAAAACGTAGCAACTGCTGTAACATAAGACAATGTGATTTTGTGAATAATCTATGTTCCTTTACAACTAAAAGATATGAGCGAATGTGGGCAGCCAACTAGCCATGGGCGTGAGGGAAGAAGGGGGACGAGGAAAGGGGACCCATTGACACACAAACTGGGTTGCGTTATTGATTTCTTGGTTGGCTATGCATATGAAGAGAAAAAACTTGTGTCTGGGTGGGGGATTTCCTTTATGGTGACTAAGCATACTGGTGGCTTCATTGGCATAGATCATCTTAGACTGGTCACAGCCATTACGGCATCTTAAGCTATTGTGATGTTCCTTTGTGATAATCTGTAGGTTGAAGACAGACGGCACAGGGACATTCCACCCCTGTTAGCTGAGCTATGTATCTTTACCAGCGTGTATGGCCTCACATATGGGTATGTTTCACATTGTTTGTTCTTTTTAAAAAACTGAATAAAGAACTATTAAAAAAATAAAGGATATGATTCTAACCCTTCTTTAAATAAATATCGACATATTGGAGGTTGTTTAGATAGAGCTGGAACAAACACACATGTCCTGTTTGACAAGATCGACATATAAACATCAGTTTGAACTCCTTCCCTTGAGATGGTAGGACGAATGTATTGAATATGTGGAAATTTAAATATCTTTAAACTTAGAGAAAATATTTTCTCTGTATCTGAATCAAGATCCATGATGAGAAAAGTAAATGTAGGGATTTGGGGAAGAGCGCGTGCAATGGAGAATATTAATACTTCCCAGATTCACTTCAGGCAGCAAATGCATGTATGTCCTAACAAGCCTTTTAGTTTTCCCAAAACTTGTCATCCACAAATAGAAAAGTTACATTTGTCCATGTTGAAAGAATCAAAAGAGACTCCCTACACTCAAGTTAAGACAACATTGTGAAAAAGAAGATTTTGGATTACCAAACATAAAAGTATATCACAATAAATTCATTTTTGGGCACATGAATTATACAAGGTGGCTTACAGCATCTGAAACTCACATGTAGACTACACAGAAGATTCAAGAGAGGTAGGTCCTGCTTTCCTGAATACTTTACACAAAAACACGTCTAAAAGGGAAGACATACAACTATATTCATGAAACAAGATAGACTTCAATAAAACAATCTTGCAAAGCAAAGGTACTCTCATCTTATCACAAGTTTAAAAATACATAACAGATTCTCAAAGAGCTAAATTTAGCTCAAAAGCAGGAACTGGCAAGGTACCATGTATGGAAAGATGTAGACGTGCTTTCTCTTGACAACATTAGACAGGAAGATGATTTGGAACAGCCAGAGGACAATTAAAGTATTGTTTTGAAGAACCCTTTTCCCACTGAAAAGATGTGGCGTAGTTGATTGTTTTATCTCAGCCATATTCAACAGAAGAGGGTGTGGAAATCATCAGTCTCAGACAGTTACAAGAACACCACTTTCTATAAGCAAGAGAAACCTATATGTGACAACAAACACATAACGTGTAATTGTAACGCGCACATTCACCTAAGGGTATCTTGGGGCTGAATTACAGATGTTTATTGTTTCCTAACTCAATGGTACTCATTTTATCGACCCCAGAAGGATGAAAGGCGGAGTAGACCCGCCGGGATTTGGAGCTGTCACCATGAGGTCGAACACAGGCCCCTACAGTGGATGCATTAGCCCACCAGACCCACAAAGAATGGAGAGCTGAGAGTGGAAGCTAGAGAATATATCACCCGTTGTTTGTGGCTCAAACTATTCTGGAGTAAGTATAAAGTGCAAATCGAAGTTAGGATTAGGAAGATTCAGCATAAATACTTGATATTTACTAGTCTCTAGGATAACGCTTAAACTACACCACAGTGCAAATTAATTTGACTGGAAATGTATGTCACCAGGATGTTATTACTCTGATTTACTTTTTGTCCAAGACTAACAAGAGTACTTGACAAAGATTGAAAACAAGAAAATACGATCATCTTGTTGGATGGTCTGCGTCAGGAAAGTAAGTAGGTAAATGATTTGGATCATGGATTATTAAAAAGTTTTAATCATAGGGATATAATGATTCCAAGAAACTTGGAAGGCTATGCAGAAGACTGATTGTCTTCCTAGTTGCACAGGTAGCCTAGGTTAGCATCAACTAGGAATCTCTACTTGTTATTATAATCTCAGACGTTTCATGTTATTACACGGTAGGGCCAATTAAGACTAATATTATATTGAATAGTTAGTTAGTATTAAGGTAAAATTGTTTCATTAGTCTGTATTCTATCTTTCGTTTCTTTCAACAGTTTTATATTATGTACACTTATAAGCAAGAGCACATAAGTGAGGGCGATGAAATATTTTAACTTGCATGCATGAATGTGTCAGGGGTACATAAAGTGAGTATGTAAAATGAAAAGCCTAACAAGTACTCCACTGGTCCAGCTGGAGCAATTAACATGGTTTTGCCACCTATGCCCCTTAGCGCCCTCTGGAGTGAGTGGAATGTACCAGTGGTGTAACACAGGCCCCCGCGGTGCAGGGGGGCCGATTTGTAGGGGGTCCCCTCAGCACAGTATTCTGGCCCGAGAGCTCCTGATTAAATCAGGAGCGGAGCCCCTCCATGTACTTTGCAGGGGGGCTCCCCTCAAGTTTTGTTGCGCCACTGGAATGTACACTTTCTCCAAGATGGCACCAAGGGGAAGGGGGGAATGGGAATGAGAGATTACATGATAGACTGGTTTGTGCGGCTTCACAGAGGAGGCCTTGTGGTGTTGGTTCACATTTGTTCGGCCTCCTAATCTGCTATCTAACCCTGGCTTGCTCCTGTGTCTTTTGGTAGAGTCTGAAGGGATAAATGTAGCATGTGTTAACAGGTTTGCTCATACATTCTTCTTAACAAAAAATAAGAATGTCACATCTGATATTAGGTTTGCACTATGCACCTTCTGTAACCTTTCAGAAAGGGAAGACGTAGTGCCCAGCAAGTCTGCACAAAGGAACACAAGGGGCTGCAAACTAGGCTCATGCACTAAGGTTAGAGCTCAAAAGTCTTGTCTGAACAACGGGCTCTAGCTTTTTGTGTTGGGGTTACTTTTAGTCTTGCAGGGTAGTCTCTCTTGAGGAACAATGTTACAAGAGTCTTGGCCTCTCGCTTTCTCAGCCCGTGCAATTAAAACCTGAGGGAGCGATTGCATCGGGGTGCAACCTTCGAGGTCAAGCACTGCGCTTTCATGCATTAATTAGTGTTTTCTTCTTCGCGGGTTGTCGCGATCAGCTGTTGCTGCTGCCAAAGGAACGAAGTTCTGCGTAGCTGACGAATCACTGCTGACTGGCATGAGCTCTGTGGTAATGAGCAGGTAGGTTTTGGAACCATTGCGCATCTCCTTCTTCTGGAAAAGTCAATTGCCAAGCAAGGCATGGGTGTGCCTTTTATAGTCAAGAGACCCCCTACTTGGGAAAGTTCTGAAACAGATGCGTCATGCACAGTCTGGAAGTCTCTAAAAGGAAGGGCTGAGGCATGCAGAGGGCTGGGTCATGCACAGTGTGGAAATCTAGGGAGGAAGGGCTGACTCATGCACAGTGTGAAAGTCTGGGGGGAAGGGCTGAGTCATGCACAGCATGGCAGATGGAGGCCTACAGGGGATGACTTCCCTTTACAGGGATTTGTGCACAATAAAATATTTACACAAGATGCCTGAAGGATGGGTGTGCATGTATTTGTGTGGTTTTGATAAGATGGGTTTTACTAGGCGCTTGTGTGTGTGGGCATGCTGGCGACCAGAAGACTTTGATGGAATGCCCTCTCCATGCCCAAATCCAATTAGGAACCAAACTACTGTTTGGTCTTTATGGGACATCCCGCAAACCCAAAGTTTTCTGGTGTTTTTTTTAATCGCCATGACAGCCTATTATCACATTCCTTTTGTGGAGTAAATTGATATTACTTTGAAAACATCTCAATATATAAGTTAATGTTGAATTAAGGTGTGTGAATAAAGTATGGACATGGAGGGGAAACCCTTAACTGATGCTGGAATTTTTTAATGCCCTGCACATTCTGTTGGATTCAACCAGTCAGACAAATGGCCTTGTAAAAATAAGCATAGCTTTAACATTTTCTGGTTTTAGTTGCTGTTTAATAGTGTCTTTTATCAGTCACTATTACCATACTTCATCCTCAAGTTTTAATAACTGGTTAACACAATTACAATGGTTCAACATAAGAGACAAAGGCTATGTGAAGTCACTTCCGATGATTCTATTGGGTGTATGAAGTCACTTCCACCAGTATTAGGAGTTTAATGAAATGACACAACTGTAGATATAACTGCAATGACTTATACATTCTGGAAACTTAAGCAAGCAAAACCAAGGCACATGTTCAAGCACTTTAAAAGCAACACTAATATCTTACAAAAGATGGTTTACTATAATGATATCACAATCAGAGCACATGACTATAAGATTGGGTAGGAGACGGTCTTCTCTACATATCTGATTGTGGTGCACATAGCTAGAGGGAACTAATGCTGTCCTGTATGTGTTCAGGTTGCCCTCTGTGTTAACTGCATGTTGAATACACAGAAAGGGCCATCTTAACTGTCAGATTTACACAGACACATGCGCTCAACCGATTCGCAGATGATTCTGTGCCACCTCTGAGGTGGAAGTAGGCCATTTTAAAGTAAATCTGATAAATATTTGACAAGAAAATATAGTGAGATAAGGTCTATAACTTAACTCTTAGCCTGCTAAAAACCTTTGACAAACTTCAAATTAGGGGTGTCCAATATACGGCAAGGAGCGCTAGACCTAAGCAAGATTTTCAAGGGTCGCGACTGACTATGCCATTAAATCCACTTCGAAATAATGCACCTAACTTAATCTTATATGAATTTCATGAAATGTTTGCAGTGCTCTGGGTATATGTTGGACATGCACTGCATAGTTCTGCCTGAATATCTTTAGTTTCAAACATTTCTACCTGAATTTTTTTAAAGCAAACAAAATTCACATGAACTTAAAAAAAATCCTCAAAGACATTTCATCCAAATACTTTGTAATGCACTTTACTTTCATTTAATGGACTAAGCGTGGATGTAAACAATTTTACAGGGTTGGAATTATGACTAGGTACTGATCACATTTAAGTAGAAAATGTTGTCCAAATTTGAAGTATCACTGAAAATGGTGAACTGTATTTTATTGAAAGATATAATGCTAGAAATGTAAGAACAGAAATGTAGATATGTTTGTCTGCTTGGTTCCAAAACACACACACTGTAGTATAACTATAATTCAGCTATAATTAATGACCTTTAAAGGGCATTTCCAAACAGGACAATCACGCACTCTGGAAAAGCAAATTTGAAATTAATTTTCCATTTGAACTAAATATTATGATCCACGATACAAAAAGATGCATGTCATAACTGTCAAATCATTATCTGTGTGAAGCCTATCAATTTACCTTTGATTTCAAAAAGGTTTTTGAATATCATGCTGGCATAAAGAATTCTAATCATTCTAAGTTGTGATAATAAGCAGGGTACCAACAAAAAATGTATACAACTATTGCATATACCATTTTTTTTAAAAGAAGCTCTGGTAATTTCTATGAATTCAGCAGTACAACATGTAAATGGGAGGAGACGCGAAAAGTAAGGGATAACACTGCGATAAAAGCAGTCAAACAAATGTGAATATTTCTGATAAGTGGAAAAGTCTCATTTTAGAACTTGTACCCAAACCTCACAAGAAAAGATGAAAGTAGAGTCTCAAATAGAATAGGTTCCATTTATGAACTGGCAGTTAATAGGAAATATTAAAATACAATTCACACATTTGTTTCAACTAAATATATAACTTTTATAGCTGATGGAGCTTTTCCATCCCCAGTACTGAGCCCTTTTTGATGTGTGAGGCATGTCACACTTAGACTTTAATGACTTTCTTTTCCATCAAGATTATCCAGGATAATTGTGGGTCATTTGTTTCCAGCATTTTGGAAATTATAAAGATACCCAGCTTTTGTGGATTCCCTAAAAAGGAACTGAGAAAATAGCCATAATATAACATTTTGTTTTTATTAGAAAAATTGGACTAAAAAGTGAAGTTTAAGAAAGTGTATGTTTTTCATGAACATGAATGTACTAAGATGACTATCTTCCCAGCTTTCAGGAACAAGCAGACTTTTATAAGAAAAAACATTTTTATCCACATTTTCTGCATTTGTTTTGTGGTGGAAGCAAGGTGTAAAATGCAAAGGTGAACCTGGAAAGTTATATATTTCTAAGACCTACACAAAGATCTAAATTCAATGACGGGTGATTTGTGTTGATTACTCACGGTTTTCCAAAAATAAACTAATCATTAAAATATAAAAGTAATGAATATAAGTAGAATCAAATAGTAATTAGTGACATTGTTGGGGTGGGGGGAGGAGCAGAAAGACGGTTGTGTCCAGGGGAGTGGGTTGCACAGGTTTATACAAGACAATCAAGAGAACGCTCACTTGATGACCTGTGTGCACTACCAAGAAAATGTCTATGTAGTAAACATTTTTAACATATTTTAAAAACTTTTATACGAAAACCAATATTTCTAAGTACACAAAAATTGTGAGTGAATGAATACATGAATGTACATGAAAACATCAAGTTAAATCTTCCACACTGTTTTTGTACACGTAACATATTTATACAATTGCATTATAAATTCAACCCCAGATCATTTCGAATGAGCCCAATGCATTTCGGGACCCCAGTCCCTTCTTCGGGGGCCACTGAAATTCAAAATAAACACAAAGTTTTATTCAAAAAAAGGTTCATATGAACTTCATGAGTTAATGCTGCCAAATAGACTGTTCTGGGGTTGAATTTAAAATTCAATTGTATAAATATGTTACATGTACAAAAACAATGTGGAAGATGTAACTTGATGTTTTCATGTACATTCATGTATTCATTCGATCAATAACAATACTGAAGTTGAATCACACCTGTGTCAACAACAATTTTTGTGTACTTAGAAATATTGGTTTTCGTATAAAAGTGTTTAAAATATGTTAAAAATGTTTACTACATAGACATTTTCTTGGTAGTGCACACAGGTCATCAAGTGAGAGTTCTCTTGATTGTCTTGTATTCATTCTCCAATTGGGACAGGCAGCCCACACATACTGTGTAGCACACTCACAACACGTGGATCTGATCAAATTGATATTAAGATTGAGAAAACATTAGATTTAATTTACTCAAAAAGGTGTGCTCCGTTAATCTTTTTCGGTTGCACAGGTTTATGCCTGAGGGGTGCCGCTCCCCTCCAAAACAGTGCACCGAACACCTTTCTGGTGCATAGTGCCCTCAAACGTTAGACTGGGGTTAAGCACCCCCATTCACCCCATGGGGAACAGAAAGAGTGTTTTGCTCAGGACAAAGCCCAGGGGGGCTGCTCCCACAAAAGAAAACATCCCTGGTCCTAGTGGAGTGGACGACTGATTGGAGATCACCTGCTCAGTGCGATGCACAATGAGGGATCCAATAGGAAAGACAGCACTGGAAAGGGGACTGCCTCTCCCACACCCCTTTCTCCCCCCGCAGCAATTAAAAAGGAAAGCAGATGTACCACTAGTGCAGTAAGCATTCACATTCGTTTTGCTGTGTCGTCAGCCGGCTACTAGTCGCAGCAATAAAACAAAATCAAACTCTGGAACTCCTGTGGAGCTCTGCCTTCGCATCCTGGCTTAGATTTCAGAAAAGAAAATACTTCTGGCGATTGGACCAGAAGCATTTTCTTTCCCAGTACGGTGGACAACCCACTGACATCAACCGCACTGGGAAGGTATTCTGGTGGAAATACGTCAACGTGTCTCACGCTTCACTAAAGCAGAGAAAGTGAGTGTTTAGCGAAAGATGTAAAATATAATTCAGGGCTCCTGGGGGACAAAAGGAAAGAACAGCGGTTTCCAGAGATTAGAGAGGATGAGTGGCACACTGAAGTCCTACAGTAAAAACAGTAAATATCTCTCTAAACCTTTACAAATGATTAATACATAATCCTGTGAAAGTGCAGATCTATGTTATTTCAGGGAATTGTTGAAGTTATAGCTCAGGTACACACTTCTGCTCAAAACATTAATTTGACCACACACAAATTAATCAGGAAAAACACACAACTTAATGACAAATACCTGAATACTTTGTTATAAATATTAGACCTCTTAATTCTAGGGCAAAGTAAATTAACTTCTATGTATAATTCAGTAATCTTGAGCTGAAAATACTGTAAAGTCAAAAGATGTGGTGGAATAGATAGAATACGAATTTTGAGGACCAAGCTGAATGTTATGGAAGAGGAAGGTATAGCTGGATATATATTAAGTCTATTCTACAAGGGGAAAAAAACCGTAGCATGTAGGAGCGGTCTCTGTCTCTTTAGACTGACTAAGGGCAAAATACACTGATGCAGACGAGACATTGGAGAAATCAATCAGGTAAAAGAAATCATCAAGGAAATCTGATTTATATTTCAAACAAACCATGCAGAAGTACAACTGCACATATGTGATGCACAAGGCAAGAAAATAGGACTGCGTCATGAGGAGTGAGTATACTGCAATTAAAAAAACATACCTAGAAGAGAAATAGGTAACTTGATGTCTGGGGATACCCAAGGAGGGGGGGGGGGTAATCTTGAAAGATTCATCATTTACAACAAAACTTTATATCTGCTAATATGTGCAGACACATGCCTTGGTGTCTTTTCATGAACAAAGCAACTGCCAATACTGTTTTGGACCGTAGTGCTGGGACTACTTTAACAAAAACATACAACAACTATGGCTGACAAACAGAATCAACTGACGCACATGTACATTTATATCACAGTACTGAATGTTGATGGAACATGATAAGACGTAATTACTCTGTTAGCAATGAATTAAAGCATTCTGTCTATGAAGAAAAGGGCAAAGTCAAACATTTATTTTGTCTTTTCCGACTGCAAGTATAATAAGTGTTACTCTGGCTGACATTAAAGAATTCATGTATTGTACTTATTCATCACTACAGCAAAGGATGGAGAGTGAAGTTTAGCCGTGTTAAGGGCCAATAGGTGAACATGTACATAAAGTGAATAATGTGGTCCCTACCAAAATGAAAACACTAACAATTTTAGAAACATCTGGCCAAACATCCTCTGTATTTCCACTTCAGAAGACCGTGATCAAACAGTTATGAAAACCGTAGACCTAAAAGCTTAAGTTAATCAACATTAAAGAATGAAATTATATTTTGTCCCAAAGCAAAGTTAATATTTTAATAACCTTACATCAGCAACATTATTAAATCAATGTGACCAACTCCCAAAGGTTTTAACAGTCTACAGCAGAAAGGAAAATGTATATCATAGTTTTATCGAAAACCACATTGTGAGGGTCAAATGTAACGGCACTGAGTTTTAAGCTTCTCTTATGTTAGAGATATCTTGGAAAGGTTTTTTAATTATTTTCATTATATTGATCTTGCTGTAGTAATGAGCATTTAAAAATTATCCCCAACATCAAACCTCTCAGCCAGCGCGTACAAAATTTCCCTAGATGAAACCTATGTTTTTTAAATTGAGGCAAGTTTTAAATTTCACTCCTAATTTGCTGTGTAATTACTGGCACTGTAATGGTATTTTAATGATAGCATACATTTCAAGTTTTTTAAAATGAACCAGCTAAGCTTTCTCTGTTCACCTCTTCGCTAACGAGCCATTACCTGTAGTCACACCAGGGACACCTGTAGGGCTTCTCTCCAGTATGGACACGCTTGTGTCGTGTCAGGTGTGACTGCGTAGTGGAGGCAAAGTTGCACTCTTCACATTTAAATGGCTTCTCTCCTGAAAGAAGTCAAAGAAAAGTGTGCATAATTAGAATAATCAATTTGTAAAATGAAAATAGGGAGCAAGAATTACCCTTTGATACTAAAGCCAAGGATAATGCATGGAAATATTTCACATACAAAATAAATATTGTGCAAAAAGCACGCTATGTTTTCTGGCCAAATGAATGTATTTTCACCTACATTTTAGGTAAACAGTAATAAAGAACAAATCAAGGAAGAGCCATACAGTACTGACTCCAATTATGCTTACAGCACTACTCAACAGGACTTTCAACTAAGTGGGAAGAATTAACAAGTTACTTACCTTTGGTATTGCCGGTTCTGGTGGAGACTTCATTTAATCACAGATTCATGACTATTGAATCTTCTGTGCATCAGACTGGATTCAGAAAGTTTTCATGCATCAGCCCCAATGCGCTCGCAGGTGGTCACATAGGGGGTGCTGCAGCAGTTCTGTCCTGCCTCCAGAAAGTATTATGAAAAGCCACATATAGGCTCGACCACCCTCCTCTAATCTTACCCCCTCAATCCCCCGAGGCTGCTATCTGTTTCACAAACAACTTCCATGCAGTCAGACACAGAGCGACTGAAAAAATGAGTAGCAGACAGTGTGCTCAACCTAAATGTGAACCTTATGACCTAACAGAAGTCAACTCTAGAGGGCAGTTGGTAAGGAGTTTGCTGTTAGACGAATATCCAACAGAAAGAGCGTTACCAAAGATAAGCAACTTGTTCTTCTGATGGATACTTCTAACCGCTGAGTCCTCACCTTTTAAATCAATACCAAAGCAGTGCCCACACCAAGAAGCCAAGCCTGGGGAACGGACTTCAGACCAGGGAATCTTGAAAAATACTCTTCTCGAGGAGGTGGGATAGTTGTGCAAAATGTTGACCAATATAAAACAGAAATCATAAGACAACTTGCCAACAATGAGTATTATTTGAAACTTTATACAGACCCCATTAACGAGCTTCAGGGAATGATTACAAATATCACCAATAGTGGAAAACCAGAGGGATGTTTGAGCCAGAATGAGTTTCTATTCCTAAATACTAAGAACCACGTAATCAACAGCTTACCGAACGTACACAAGAACCTCAAGTCACCTCCAGGTAAGCTGATAATCTCTGGCTGTGGTTCTATTTTTGAAGCAATTGGTAGGTACATTGATTTTGCTTATCAAAGACATTATTCCCAATACCACTTACTATGTAAGGGATCGATTATAAACCAGATTTAAAACTTTCCTTTTGACCAGACAGACTGTTTCCTGGGGACGATGGATATTGAATCTTTAAATACTAATATTCCGCAATAAGAAGGCATTGAGGTTAATAGAAAAACTCTTGATAAAAGAACATAACCACACCAAGCCCCCACGTCCTATATTATTGAATTACTCAAATTGATTCTGACAAGGAATTTTTCCTATTTGATAATGACTTTTATCAACAAAATTAAATAAAAGGAACTTCCATGGGAGCGGTCTTCACCCCAAGTTTTATGGAGCCCCAACCCTTTTCGCAGCCAGATTGTTATGTGGAAGCTCTATTTTGACAAAATTGTCTTAATGTGGCATGGTGAGGAAAGCCCACTTACCATTTTTTTCATTGGTACAATACTAATTGAAAAAGCCATAAATTCACTCTTCAATACAGTAAATTCAAGATATCCTTTCTTGATTTGTTGATTAAAACATGGAATGGGGAACTGTACATGTCCCTTATCATAAACCCACAGAGAGAGACAGAGAGAAAAACACTGTTACCCTATTTTAGCGTGTTAGAAGAAATTGTATGCACAAACAAGAATTCTCTAATTAAACTGGGACACCATCAGAAAAGCTCCTGGTCAGAGGATACCCAAAGAAACTAGTAAAAAGATCTATGAAGAGGGCCTGGCACTATCCCGGAGAAGCATTACTTATTCCAAAAGAGAAAAAGGGCACAAAGACTAATATACGGAACTACATTTCCCCCTGTATCAAACCAATTTAAAAAATATATTTTGAAACATTCCAATGTATTAAATGCAGGTGACCTTACACATGACTTATTTTTGGATTTCGTAAGAATAAGAGCATTAAGGATCATTAAGTCAGAGCCAGTCTTCCTCCATCTAAGAGTGACCGCACGCTCAATGATCTATGGGGATTACCCACAGTGGAGGGCCACTTTAAATGAGGCAACTGCACTGTCTGTGAATTTACAGTTGAAACTAAATAATTCACTTACAAAAATGGTAGGATTACCGTGAAGCAAATTTCGAACTGCAACACGGTTAATGTGGTATACGCCATCACCTGCCCCTGTAACCTGCTATACATTGGTCAGATAATGCAAACAATTTGTGTCAGAATATGCCAACATAGAAGTCATCTTAAGTGTAAGGTTATGACTGCCCCAATGGAGGAACATTTTTTGTAGTTAAATTATAATGAGAACGACCTAAGCTGGCAAATATTTGCTGTGGTGAATCAACCAAAAAAAGGCAGAAGTACCTCCTTCATACTGAACAAAGAGGAACTGAACTGGATTTTAAGCACAGACCGATTACATACAGGATTAAACAAATTGGGAGGATTGGACATCCTTTCTATAAAAAAACAACATGGCCAATTATCTGAGTGAACTGTTCATAAATCATGACACAGGACTTACCTAGTATACAGGACTATAAAGGTAATACCACTTACCTTAGCTTGATCAACAACCAGTTTGTCCTACTTCTGCATGAAACTAATGCATCTTTCTTAAAGTGTAATATAACAATTTGTTTTTCATACTAGTATGTAAGCTACTAATTGTTTTCTATTTTCCTCCCTCCTGGTTGCCCATAGTCTATGCATACGTTGTAGTTATAAATTCTCACTGGCATTAGCTTTTTCTTATGGGGTGCCACTTACTATTAATATTATTTCTTATTTTTTAATTGTTTTTCCCCCTTGGTTTGATAGACCAGCACTTGTGTTCACCTTCAAGAGCCATCTATAATGTTAATTCCAATATGGCTGCTGGGTTTGCTGAACCATGGCTGGCCGATCGTTTCTCCTAAAGTCCACTTTCCATGACCTGGCTCGACCAACCCGCCCATATCACCCGATTGGCATCTCTGACATGCAGGGCTCTCTTGCCACTACGGCTTTAGACGAGATCTATCTGCTTAGACATGTTTTTTTTGCTCACTGAAATTTACCGCGCTCAGTGACCGTGGCCTTAGATGAGATCTGGTTATACGCGTTATATTTGGCTGCATATTTATCGCGATGTAGACAACGTGACCTCCACGCACTCCCACGGGTCTCCTGCACATTTACCTCTCCTGTGAGTCAGTAGGCAGCTATTTGGTGTACACACTCCCTTGGTTATTCCGTATACTTATTTTGGTAATTTCACTCTACTTGCTTTGATTTCTGACTCTAGGTGGGAGCAATGTAAGAATTTTTTACTCGGTAAAACTTTTCATAACGGGTTATTCTACTGGGCGGTCAGTAGCCATGCATCATTTTCTTCCCGATACCTCTACTATAGGTATGCGTCGCACTTGTTTTTTGTTTCTAGCTCGAACTATTACTCAGAGGCCCCCCTTTCCATTAATACTCCTATACATATTCTCCCTTACAATATTTTCCCGCTAGGGCCGCCTGATTATTCATTAACAGGCAACACAATTTTTCAGAATACCTGGTTGATCTTTACCTTTGTACTGATGCTTGTACTTTAAATCCGCATGTGCGGCCTTACTAATTTAGTTATGATCTTTTCACTTAATTTTTATTAACTAATTGTGACTCTTTAATATTTTCTTTTTGGGCAACTAACCTCTTTTTCGTTTTCGTTTTTTCGGCTTTTCCCATTGTGATTAATTTATTTAGTCTAATCTCACGCATTAAAGTGTAATTTCCTGATGATGAGCCTTATATCAAAATAGTATTGAAATGTCCACTCTTGCGCACTGACCCTGCATTATATATAATTTTGAAAAGGGCTGACCTGCTGCTATCTGTGAATTGTGACAGAGTGTTTATTTCTATTTATGTCACTTATAACTGGCTGATTATATTGTGTTTTTGATCTCTGTTGACACTACCCACTATCCTAGTCAAATGTTAATAAATGTGATTTTATGTGTGTGTGTGAAGACAATGTACATGTTTAAACTTATTAAATTATTTTAAGGATGACTGTTGTTTATAGGAAACAACAGTCATCCTTTTCCATTAAAACCAATGCTTTAAATGGGAAACAATAAGTGCAGGTACTCATTAAAGTGAACTAGAGGTGTGGCAAGTGGGTGGGGCTATGGGCGGGGCTAAGGCCAAGATACGATACATAATAACTTCAATACCAGTTGCAGCACATATCAAAACACAACGGAAATGCATTTATGTTAACAAAACAGGTACATCATTACACAAAATGAAAGCCGAACAGCATAACATGTTAAAAATGTCCTATTTTTGTAATATTTGCAACTTCTTAATGTCATACCGTTATTTGTTGTTGTTTGGCACAATGCTGTATATCCTCAAGTGTGCACACACAAAGAAACAAGCAGACATGTACACAAAAGCTTCTGAGCTAAGTACTACAGAAGCCCCTTGGCTGTCAGAGGCAGTTTCTTCACGGGACAGCCGAGTGCTCACCAGCACCAGCAGCCAATTAGTTTACTTTTCATGAGTACTGGTACTCTGCTAGGCAGTAGCGAAGTGCCGGTATTAACAGTGATAAAAATAAGAAGTGCCAGTACTCAGTACCTGTGAGTACCGGCCCATTTAACGAACTGCCTCTGCCCTTTTCCCTATGGCCAGGCTCTTCCTGTCTCTTGCTGGTTCAGTATCTCTACATATACACCTCTTCTCTGTCCTCGATTCACCTCTCATTTCTACCCAGCTTCCAACCTCCTCTCCCTGGTTCTGCCCCTCTTACTACCACCTCTAGCCTACTTTCTCAAAATGTCTCTTACATTTTGTCACTGTTTTTTCCTCCACTTGCCTCATCTTCCCTCTCCTCCATGATGTGCCCATACCGAACATTTGTCACCTGGCCAGTAATTTGCTGTCCTATATTTAATTATTTGTGTTGATAGAGCACACTTACTGTTGGGGCCTGTAGTTTTAAATAAAGACTTGCAAAAAAAAAAAACTGGTAAATCAGGATTGATATTTTTTTGCAGTAAATAAAAGCATAAATAATGTTTTCACTTCAAAAGTACAAAACTATTTCCAAGCTGTGGTATGTGTGACTGTGTGCATGTTTGTGTGACTGTGCACGTGACGTGTGTGTGAGTGTGTGCGCGCATGCTCCTTCGCGCCCTGTAAATTCTGTAAGGCAGCTTTTTAAACTAAATTTCAGGCTAATAGTTAGTTCATCTCTCTTTATCAGACTGCTTCCTGGGGTTAAAAGAGGCGATTCGATTGTAATTGCATGTGGTTCATCAATAGCTAAACCCATTACCTCAAGAAATACAGCATATTTTTTTACTTTACACGAATTTGTGTTAAAATACAATTTCCAAGGACCCATTTCAAAACTGAACAAACATCTGGTATTTTCTATTCTAACTTCGGCTGTTCCTCACTTTTTTTTACATCACTCACTCTCCCTTCCTTCTATGCTAATGTCGTTTCCCCCCAACCAGATCCAGTTCCTGGGGTGCTGCAGCATTCCCTGCTATTAATTGCTCTTTGGGCAGGGCTACCTTCACATTCATGGATCCATCGCTGTTATGTAAATGCAGCGATTAGTGTTGATGGGGCACACAAAGGAAAGCAGAACACAGCAGGCGGATCAGAAAGGATGAAAGGGCTGACAAGTAACCTTTAACGGTGCCCACATAAAAATCCCCATTAGCAAAACAAATAGAAACATATGAGATAACTTAGCAAACGACCCTTAATGTGATGGTACTCAAACCAGATTACAAACTAAGCCCAAAAAAACAGAATAGATGGACCTGATGGAAGGGAGGCGAGGCACCAGGATCACATCTACCACTTCTGATAACAGGTCAAATATAGCATTTGAAAGTCATAAATTTTTGCTCAGTCTCCATGCCTTGAGGCATGGGTTCGTAAGGTTTGGATGTAGAACCCTGCCACCTTGCTAGGACATCATCTCCTGCCAAAGAAGTAGTCAGGTCGGAGAACAGATGCACAGATTTAGCAGTTTAGATTACCAAACCTTCCAAACTCAATATGGAGCTGTAAGGATAAGCTGAGCCCGGTCCCTCTTGATCATCTTCGGGACTCAAGGAAACATCGGGAGAGGTGGAAGCACATAAAGAAGGTCAGAGTCCAACTGAAAGCAGAAAATGTTTCTCAGAGAGTTCAGGAGGAAACTCTATAGCACAAAAGGCATGAAACAATGTTCGCAGCAGAAATGAAAAGATCTACCCAAGGCATGCACAGCTGGGAAAAGGTGAATCTAACCATCCAGGAGGCAGATGTCACTTGTGATCAACAAGACCTGCTAGGCTTTTCTGCTCTGATGTAGCGAAAACCTGCCAGGTGATAGACCATCAAAGTTAGCAGATGAAGGTATGGCCACCACCAGAGCATTAGCACTGCCAAGTACTGTCGCGGCGCATCGTGGTGGCCTCCGGAGAACACTGTAGTGTCAAACTAGCATCGCCTCTGCCAAGCGTAGGAGGGACCACAATTCCCATGAAGCGCTGGGTACGTGATGCATGTGACGTCACCACGTTCCAGGAAGCGGGGATTTGAGGGCTTCCGGGGCACCAGTCAGGTGCCGTTGATTCCAGAATCAGAGCCGTGTTTGAAGAAGGACATGAGAGGGACTCGTAGGGGTGCGATGTGGACCACAATCTCCTTGTTTCTTGTTTGATATGTGGTGTTGGACGAGCCGTGGATTTGGCTCTTGCGGGGCAAATCAAGTGGCCTCTTTATTCGACCTCTGAGTGTGTCATAAATTCAGTAGTGCGGTAACTATTTCTATTTCTTTGGTAAGGTAGGCTACATTGAATTCTGCCACCTACTGGTCCTAGATCATCATTGGAGGTGGAACTATAGTGGCCTGGAGGTAGCCGGGGCAGGTGAAGAAGAGGAAGACTGTTGGATCTGCTGGTAGCCATGGCCTCTGCCATCACCTCTCTCTTTGGAGTTGCAAAATTGTTGGGAAGGCTGATGGCGTGGCAGTCAGGGATGCCTCTGTTGATAGGCAAAGCCCTACGAACAGCCCAGGAACGTTCGGTACTTGAGTTGGAATTGGCAGGCAGAAGAGAGCAACCCCAGCAAGCCAGCCATGGTCGTACTACCCTTAAAGAGCACCAGGACAGGCCCTGCTTTCTTGCTGAAGAATTTGGAACCAAAAGCATGTCCACCAAGGATGACTGAATGTCCTTGAAAAGATCTATGGCGCGCATTGGGGCACGGCATCAAAAAGAACACTGATGCTCATGGCAAGGCCAACACAATCTATGGTATCCAGAACGATCTGCAGGATACATCTTACCATCATGAACAAACTGTGCAAAGGTTTTACGGAAGGGAGTCTCAGAGCATGTGTGTGTGTGTGTGTGCGTGTGTGTGTGTGTGTGTGTGTGTGTGTGTGTGTGTGTGTGTGTGCGTGTGCGTGTGTGTTTAAAGGCTAGAACCAAACGCAGAATTCTAGGATCTAAGGCCAAAGTGGCAGAGAAAAAAAACCTCTTGCTGCTGGCATCAATACATTTAGACTGTGTCCAGAGGAGCAGTAGAAAGGGTATGAATCACCTTTGTTGTGATGCCTAAACCACTGTCTTTTTTCGGTGTTAGGTGTTATGTCAAGAAGGCAGGATCCCCAGGGCTGGCCTGAGGCAATGAGCACTTGGAGAGTTCACTGCTGGCACAGAGGAAGTGTTTGCCAAGGCTGCTTTGAAAGCCTCTATTTTAGCATCAATAAAAGGAAGCAAAGGCTCAGAAGGTGAGGGGCTTGGCTGCAAAACTGCATTAAGTGCATTCATCTTTGTCTCTACAGTAGACAACTGTAACTCCAAGACCTATGCAGCCCTACGAACGGTCACCTCAAATTAGGCACTCACCTCAGTGGAGAGACTAAGAGCGAGTCCAACACTGTCTCAGATGAAGTAACCAGACCACAACCATTTTAAAGGTAAACATTTGGTTCAGCATCATAATAGTGAGTGAGGAGCAATTTGTTCAGCTGCTCATTGCCCACGTTTTGGCGGACATGTTCAAGCCTATGGACTGCATCAGAATCAGTCTGAAAACTTTGAGAATACTGATATTGAGGCAAAGTCATCACTGGATAGTCTTCACATAGTTGCATCTTAGTGATCTCAGCTTAACATAGCTGAGACCAAGCTGACAGTGGCTCCAGATTAGACATAGAATTCGGGACCTGATAGAACTGGTGCTTCCAAAGAAGGGGCTGGCACTGAACTATCCAGAGTTGGTGTAGCCTGTGGCAAAGGTGTTGCTCAGAGGTGGCAGGGGGGCTGGCAAAAGCAGAGCAGGGTCTGTAGGTGCTGGAGAAGGATTTGGTGGTGAAAATCTGACTGTTGGTCCCAACTGAGCCAGGAGACCCAAAGTCACAATAGAAGGAGCCTCACCCATCCCAAACAGCTGCAGCATTGCCTTCTTGAAGGCCTCTATCTGCTGTGGAGCCAACAACGATCCAGGTAATTAGCACTGCATCAGCTCTAAACTTGGAATTGGTTCCAAATTGAATGACTGCAGGTCTTTACTATGCTACTTGCGCAACTTCTCCACGGAGTGGGACTGAAAGGAGAGTGTGCCGCTTGGATTCATTGAGTTTACAGCACAACTAGTCTATTGACTTTGTCCGGGACTTTCCTGAGGATGACCAGCAACCGGAAAAGGCTCTGGACTTAGACAGAGAGCTAATCCCACTTCCTGTCTTTAGCAACATCAGGTTTTGTGCTTTTTGATCGATCAATCAATCACTACATTTATAAAGCACGCTACACACCCGTGAGGGTCTCAAGGCGCTGGGGGGGGATGGGGGGCCGCTACTGGTCGAAGAGCCAGGTCTTGAGGAATCTTCTGAGAGTCTGTCGTAGGCTGGTGGGGAGAGCGTTCCAGGTCTTGGCGGCGAGGTAGGAGAAGGATCTGCCGCCGGCGGTGGTTTTCTGGATACGGGGGACTGTGGCGAGGGCGAGGTTGGCTGAGCGGAGGTTTCGGGTGGGGGTGTGGAAGCTGAGACGGTTGTTGAGGTATGTGGGTCCGGTGTTGTGTAGGGCTTTGTGTGCGTGGATGAGGAGTTTGAAGGTGATCCTCTTGTTGACGGGGAGCCAGTGCAGGCTTCTCAGGTGGGGTGTGATGTGGCTGCGTCGGGGGACGTCGAGGATCAGTCGTGCCGAGGCGTTCTGGATTCGTTGAAGTCGTCTCAGGAGCTTGGTTGTTGTTCCTGAGTAGAGGGCGATTCCGTAGTCGAGTCTGCTGGTGACGAGGGCCTGGGTGACGTTTTTTCTCGTGTCGGGGGGATCCATTTGAAGATCCTGCGGAGCATTCGGAGGGTGTTGAAGCAGGACGCGGAGACGGCGTTGACTTGCCTGGTCATGGAGAGGGTGGAGTTGAGGATGACCCCCAGGTTGCGTGCGTGGTCTGTGGGTTCGGGGCTGTGCCTAGCGATGGGGGCCACCAAGAGTCGTCCCAGGCTAATGGGGTGGGTCCGAGAATGAGGACCTCTGTCTTGTCTGAGTTCAGCTTCAATCTGCTGTCCTTCATCCAGTTGGCTATGGCCTTCATTCCTCTGTGGAGGTTGGCTTTGACAGTGTGGGGGTCTTCGGTGAGGGATATGATCAGCTGGGTGTCGTCGGCGTAGGAGATGATGTTGAGGTTGTGTTGTCGAGCGACGGGGCGAGCGGTTCCATGTAGATATTGAACAGCGTCAGGCTGAGGGAGGAACCCTGTGGGACGCCGTAGGTGATCTCTGTGGATTTCGAGCGGAAGGGTGGAAGGTGGACGCTCTGGGTTCTGCCTGAGAGGAAGGATGAGGTCCAGGCCAGGGCCTTCTCTTGAATTCCGGCGTCATGGAGGCGTGCTGATAGGGTACGGTGGCAGACTGTGTCAAAGGCTGCTGATAGGTCCAGGAGGATGAGGGTGGCTGTTTCTCCTTTGTCCATCAGGATCCTGATGTCGTCAGTGGCGGCGATGAGGGCGGTCTCGGTGCTGTGGTTGCTGCGAAAACCGGATTGGGAGGGGTCCAGGATGTTGTTGTCTTCGAGGTAGCGGGTTAGCTGTTTGTTGACAATCTTCTCTGTCACTTTAGCCGGGAATGGGAGCAGGGAGATGGGCCGGAAGTTCTTGAGGTCCTTGGGGTCCGCCTTGGGCTTCTTCAGAAGGGCGTTGATCTCGGCGTGCTTCCAGCTTTCCGGGAAAGTAGCTGTCTCGAAGGAACTGTTGATTGTTTTTCGGAGGTGGGGCGCGCTGGTTGTGCTGGCTTTGTTGAAGACGTGGTGAGGGCAGGGGTCAGATGGGGATCCGGAGTGGATGGAGTATATGATTTTGATGGTGTCTTCGTCGCGGACGTTGGACCAGGCGGTCAGGTGGCTGGTGCAGGTGGTGGTTGCAAGGGTGGTGGACTCCGTGGGGGGTGCGGGGGTGTCGGAGTTGAGGCTGCTGAAGCTGTCGTGGATGTCGGTGATCTTGCCGTGAAAGAAGGCGGCCAGGGAGTCGCACAGGTCATGTGATGGTGGGATGTCGTTGGTGTTGGAGCTGGGGTTGGAGAATTCTTTCACGATGCTGAAGAGCTCTTTGGTGTTGTGTGCGTTGTCTAAGCGGTCCTTGAAGGCGGTCCTCTTGGCGGTCCTGATGAGTTGGTGGTGTCTGCGGGTGGCGCTCTTGTGGGCTGTGTGGCTGTCTGGTGTTCTGTCGTGGAGCCATTTCTTCTCCAGCTTCCGACAGGTGCGCCTGGAGATCCGGAAGTCTTCGGTGAACCAGGCGGCTTTCTTGTTGGTGTGGTTGGTTGTGGAGGTCTTGAGAGGGGCGAGGGTGTCGGCGCAGTCGTTGATCCACTGTTTGAGGTTGGACGCGGCGGTGTCTGGGTCGGTGAGGTCGGCGGGTGGTCTCAGGGCGAGGATGGTAGTCAGTTGGTCCTTGGTGACCTTGCCCCAGCAGCGACATGGCAACTGTTGGGTTCGGTGGTGTGTGGTGGGTTTCCTGAAGGAGAAGTGGACGCATCTATGGTCGGTCCAGTGGGCTCGGTGGTGTGGTTGAAGTAGACGTGGGGGCTAGTGGAGAAGATGGGGTCCAGCGTGTGTCCGGCGGCATGGGTGGGTGCCGTCACGAGTTGTTTGAGTCCAAGGTTGGCGAGGTTGTCGATCAGGGCAGTGGAGTTGGCGTCGTCGTTGTTCTCGAGGTGGAAGTTCAGGTCCCCGAGGAGGATGTAGTCCGTGGAGGCGAGGGTGTGGGTGCTGACGAGGTCGGTGATGGTGTCGCTGAACTGTGGTCGTGGTCCGGGTGGTCTGTAGACGAGTGTTCCTCTGAGGGTGGTGTTGGGGTCGGTGTGGATCTGGAAGTGCATGTGCTCGGCAGAGGTGAGGGTGTCGTCGGTGTTGGTCGAGACTCTGAGGGTGTCCTTGTGGATGATGGCGATCCCCCCTCCCACTCCGTTGGTGCGGTCTCTGCTGGAGATCTTGTAGCCAATTGGGATGGCTATGGCGATGTCTGGTGCTGAGGTGGCATTAAGCCAAGTTTACGTCAGGAAGGCGACGTCGGGAGCGGTGGAGTCTAGGAGGTCCCAGAGTTCGATGGCGTGTTTGCGAGCGGAGCGAGTGTTGAGAAGGATGCAGCGGAGGTGGTTGGGTTCTCTGGTTGGTGGTTTGGTGGCTGGATGCTGGTGAATCTGCAGTTCCGGCAGGCGAAGGGCCCTTGGGTGCGCTTCGGGGTAGCTCGGTAGCAGGGGTGGTCTCGTCCGGTGTTGAGTGAGTGGAGGGTGCTGGAGCCGTAGGTTAGTCTGGCGTTGCGGGGGGCGCGGGGTCCAGGGGTTCAGGCGCTGGGCGCGGTCCAGGTGCGGATGGGCTTACCTTTGGCGCGCCTTGCGCGCGCCCGCTGCGCGGTTGCCGCTCGCCCTTCATAAGAGGCGAAGTGGGAGGGAGAAGCAGCTGGGAGGCGGGAGCGGGGCGGTCAATGGGCGAGGGCACGGGGTAGAGAAAGGAAAAAGGGGGCGGGCCGCGGGGGAGCAGAGGTGGGGAGCGTGGGGAGCACAGAGGGCAGGGGCGCACAAGGAGCGCCTAAGAAACCACAAATCACAAAGACAATAGAAATAAACAGGAGAGCAGCAACAAAATCACAGTGGGGGAGAAAAGGAATGCAAGAAAGAAACCTGGGGCACTCGGGACCTGGAGGGGTCGAGCGGCGTAGGGAGTGACCTGGGGAGTGATGGGCTTCTGTTGCATCAGAGAGCTTTTATCACATGACTTCATGTCAGCCTTATAACCCAAGTACTAAAGACAGATGTCATGTACATCAGTGGGCACTTCACGGGTTAAAACTGGTTGATTTTGGTGGAGACATATTCTTTGCTCACTGTCCTGCTTCAAATTTGGAATTCGCTAAACAAAGAGTTTTGAGCAGAGAGCCAGATCCATTTTAGAAAGTGTAGAAAAATTAGGAACATATGTCACCATGCAGGGCTGGTATCTATATGAGGCTAATTGTTCTCAATTTCAGAGGTAGGATGGTACCACCAGTGAGTCACATTGCACCACCTACTGACATGAGGTGCAGTTTCATGAACAGTTTCCAAATCCAGTTTTGGGCCTCTGGGCTTAAGTGGTGAGGCGAATTGAAGTATGCATCGGAAAAAGGTTCACTGCAAGTCCACAAACTTCCTCTTCTGAACCTCTCCACACAAAGTACTAAGAACTGCAAGTTACTTATAAATGAAAAAATAAAAATTGGATAGAATTTATCAAACCATCCATTAAGAAAAATCAACAAATATGATCCATGTAGTGCTTGTTGGGCAATGTAACCATGTTATGTCACCTTGTGCACGACCATCCAGGCGACTTTAAGATCCTGTGTCTGATGCACACAACCATGTGGAACACAGGCTGCATTCTTTTGAAGAAGAGAGGGGTCAAAGAGCAACCAAGATCAGCTGTGACGTGTTGCTTGGTAATGGTGTGTAACCACAGCAATTTGAGCAAATACCAAGCAGATAGCATTGTATTACTTTGGAAATCTTTTCCCAGAAGTTACAGCTCGCCTACCTTTTTTTTTTTATAGAAGAATAACCCTAACTATACTCTTTCAAGGGCTTTTCTTGCACATCCTGTTGTACTAATTACTACTTCGTCTTCTCCTTCCATCTCCACTCAATGAACATAACTCAATCACAGAACTTGTAGAGCGCGCTACTTACCCGTGAGGGTCTCAAGGCGCTGCGGGGGGGGGGGTGCGGGGGGGCTGCTGCTACTACTTGAAGAGCCAGGTCTTGAGTAGCTTCCTGAAGGGGAGCAGGTCCGGGGTCTGCCGCAGGTGGGTGGGGAGGGTGTTCCAGGTCTTGGCAGCAAGGAAGGAGAAGGATCTGCCTCCGGAGGTGGTACGCTGGATTCGTGGGACGTCGGCGAGGTCGAGGCTGGCGGAGCGGAGCTGGCCGGCAGGGGTATAGAAGTTGAGTCTGTTGTTTAGGTAGGCTGGCCCGGAGTTGTGGAGTGCTTTGTGAGCGTGGGTGAGGAGCTTGAAGGTGATCCTCTTGTTGATGGGGAGCCAGTGAAGGTCTCTGAGGTGGGGGGTGATGTGGCTGCGTCGAGGGAGGTTGAGGATCAGGCGGGCCGAGGCGTTCTGGATGCGTTGTAGTCGCTGTAGGTGTTTGGTCGGGATTCCCGCATAGAGTGCGTTGCCGTAGTCCAGCCGGCTGCTGATGAGGGCTTGGGTCACCGTTCTTCTGGTTTCGATCGGGATCCACTTGTAGATCCTGCAGAGCATGCAGAGGGTGTTGTAGCAGGAGGAGGAGATGGCGCTGACCTGCTTGGACATGGAGAGGGAGGAGTCGAGTATGAATCCCAAGTTGTGTGCGTGGTCCGTGGGCGTCGGTGCTGTTCCTAGCATTGTCGGCCACCAGGAGTCGTCCCAGGCAGACGGGGTGGGGGTGGGGCCGAGGATGAGGACTTCCGTCTTGTCTGAGTTCAGCTTCAGACGGCTGCTCCTCATCCACTCAGCGACAGCCTTCATTCCTTCGTGGAGGTTGGTTTTGGCGGTGTGTGGGTCCTTGGTGAGGGAGAGGATGAGCTGGGTGTCGTCAGCGTAGGAGATGATGTTCAGGTCGTGTTGGTGGGCCACTTGAGCGAAGGGGGCCATGCAGATATTGAACAGCATCGGGCTGAGGGATGATCCCTGGGGTACGCCGCAGATGAGGTTGGTAGCTTTGGAACGGTGGGGTGGGAGGCGGACCCTCTGGGTTCTGTCGGAGAGGAAGGAGGTGGTCCAGTCCAGAGCTTTTTCCCGAATTCTGGCTTCTTGGAGGCGTGTTCTTAGTGTGTGGTGGCAGACCGTGTCGAAGGCAGCTGACAGGTCCAGGAGGATGAGGGCTGAGGTTTCACCGTTGTCTAGTTGGCGTCGGATGTCATCTGTGGCGGCAATGAGGGCTGTCTCGGTGCTGTGGTTCCGCCTGAATCCGGATTGCGACGGGTCTAGGATGTTGTTGTCCTCGAGGTGGCGGGTCAGCGATATGTTGGCGATTTTCTCAATGACCTTCGCAGGGAAGGGAAGCAGGGAGATGGGGCGGAAGTTCTTGAGGTCCTTGGGGTCCACCTTGGGCTTTTTGAGGAGGGCGTTGATTTCGGCGTGCTTTCAGCTTTCCGGGAATGTCGCGAGTGCTTTGTTGAACACGTGGTGTGGGCAGGGGTCTGCTGGTGATCCCGAGTGGATGGAGTTCATGATCTTTCGTGTCTCGTCGTCAATGACATGGGCCCAGGATGTCAGCTGGTTGGGGCAGGGGGTGGGGTCAGTCACGGTTGGGTCTGGCGGTGCGTTGAAGCTGTCGTGGATGTCTATGATCTTGCGGTGGAAGAAGGTGGCCAGTGAGTCGCACAGTTCTTGCAAGGGCGGGATGTTGGTGTTGGCGCTGGGGTTGGAGAGTTCCTTCACGATGCTGAAGAGCTCTTTGCAATCGTGTGCGTTGGTGTCCAGTCGGGCTTTGAAGGAGGATCTCTTGGTTGTTCTGATGAGTTGGTGGTGTCTGCGAATGGCGTCCTTGTGGGCTGCGTGGTTGTCTGACGTGCGGTCTTGGAGCCATTTTTTTTCTAGCATTCGGCATGAGTGTTTGGAGGTCTGAAGTTCTTGATGGAGTGGTTGATGTTGGGCTTCTTAAGCGGGGCTAGGGTGTTGGCGTAGTCTTCAATCCACTGTCTGAGGTTTCGGGCGGCGATGTCAGAATCGGTGGGGTCGGTTGGCGGGTCCAGGGCTCTGACTTTTCAAGTACTTAAACATGGAACTCAGCACTATAATCAAATTAAATTATTAAGAAAGTGGTTAAGCGAGACTGCTTCTCCACCGCCTCGTACGAATAGTAATAGAAGTGACCCTGAGGATGGCAATTTGTCCGCAAAACAGTTTTCAGCCTGGCTTACCTCTGTTTTGGTCACGATTGCCGCTTTTAAGGCAACTCAGAGTGACAAGGATCTGACAACAGCTCCATGGTTCTCTGACCAACTTAGATCACTCAGACAAGCATGATGGCATCATATATATATATATATATATCCCAACAGAAAAGAGAAGCAGCAGCCATGAGGGGAAATGTGAGGAGGGGCTTTATTAAAATAGAAAACAGCAGTCTGGTGGCGGCGAATGCATTTCGGCGCATTGGCCTTCCTCAGCGCCCAACACCTGACAAAGTCTCGAACAGCCAACCTGCCGCTCGTTGTTAAAGGCGCCACTCCGCTCCTCCCCCATGCGATTCCGCTCACCTGTTGCGGTACGACTCATGTCTGAGCACCACAACCCCCAGAATGCAACATGTTTATACACTCCAGGCTGGTGCTGTGGGGAAGGGTAAAGATTGTTCCAAAGTGGTAAAATTGATCGGAGGCGAGGAAAAAAGCAGCTGGGTTTTTGAAGGCTGATGCGGGATTGTTTCATTCGAACAAAGTCTCTCCTTAGGCCCCCTCAAACTGTCAGTCCTTCAGGCAGGTCGAAAATAGAGCAGGGGCATGATGCCCTGAAAGAGGTATATTTCGACCTCAACCACTCCGATCATCCTGCGAGAGGGACGGGTTCCGGATGGATCCATAACTGGAACTGTAGCACGGAGATGTGGAGCTGACCAGAGAAATCAGGACCCTTGACGACAGGGGCTTGCTGCATGCGCTTCTGGCTGTGCGCAGAACCTATACAGGTAAGTCTCTCCCCAACAGAAAAGAGAAGCAGCAGCCACGAGGGGAAATGTGAGGAGGGGCTTTATTAAAATAGAAAACAGCAGTCTGGTGGCGGCGAATGCATTTCGGCGCATTGGCCTTCCTCAGCGCCCAACACCTGACAAAGTCTCGAACAGCCAACCTGCCGCTCGTTGTTAAAGGCGCCACTCCGCTCCTCCCCCATGCGATTCCGCTCACCTGTTGCGGTACGACTCATGTCTGCGCACCACAACCCCCAGAATGCAACATGTTTATACACTCCAGGCTGGTGTTGTGGGGAAGGGTAAAGATTGTTCCAAAGTGGTAAAATTGATCGGAGGCGAGGAAAAAAGCAGCTGGGTTTTTGAAGGCTGATGCGGGATTGTTTCATTCGAACAAAGTCTCTCCTTAGGCCCCCTCAAACTGTCAGTCCTTCAGGCAGGTCGAAAATAGAGCAGGGGCATGATATATATATAAATATATTACCTACTGGCGATAGCCAGTAGGTATATATAGTTAGGATTGTTTTCCATAGGGAAATCGCAACATTCTATTGGGAATAACTTTGGCGCCGGTTGAGGAATCTTCCTGAAATTTTCCTTAACTTTGCCTCGCGGCGCTCCGCTCCTTCCCTGAAAGTTTGGGGGGGGGGGATTCGTCAAGCGGGGGCCGAGATAAAAGGGGGGTCCCAAAACGTGTTTTCCCCATGTTAATTTCCATAGGGCGGTTTGACTCACTTTTAGCCCGAACGGCTGAATGGTTTTCCACCAAACTTGGCAAAATTGTAGGGACTGGTAGCCTGGTGTGCCTTTGCTATATCTCAAGATATGTGCTCCAGTGGTTTTTACGAAAATTAACTTTGAAAAAATATATATTGGGCTACATTGGGCTATATATATGTTAGAGCCCAAATGTAGCCCAATGTAGCCCAAAGATGGCCACCAGAGACAAAAGAGCCCAAATGTAGCCCAAATATCAGCCAGATGTAGCGCAACTATAGCCCAATGACAGAATGTCCCAGAGTGTTCTAAAGAACAACTAGAACGCTAACAGTCTTACTTATGACAAAAGTATGGCACACCTGAAGTCATCTTGATTGGAATAAAGTGGTAACACTTAATACATTTAATTTGCAAAGGAACAAAATGAGGGGGTTCATTTTGCCATAGAAATTATGATTAGTGCTGAAGAAAGAAAAATTAGGGCACATTTTGAGTGACTTCTCAAATCCTCTTATATTTCATTAAAAAAATTCTGATATGCAGTCTCCCAAGATGGCCACCAGAGACAAAAGAGCCCAAATGTAGCCCAAATATCAGCCAGATGTAGCCCAACTATAGCCCACTGACAGAAAGTCCCAGAGTGTTCTAAAGAACAACTAGAACGCTAACAGTCTTACTTATGACAAAAGTATGGCACACCTGAAGTCATCTTGATTGGAATAAAGTTGTAACACTTAATACATTCAATTTGAAAAGGAACAAAATGAGGGGTTTCATTTTGCCATAGAAATTGTTTTACCTACTGGCGATAGCCAGTAGGTATATATAGTTAGGATTGTTTTCCATAGGGAAATCGCAACATTCTACTGGGAATAACTTTGGCGCCGGTTGAGGAATCTTCCTGAAATTGTCCTTAACTTTGCTTCGCGGCGCTCCGCTCCTTCCCTGAAAGTTTGGGGGGGATTCGTCAAGCGGGGGCCGAGATAAAAGGGGGGTCCCAAAACGTGTTTTCCCCATGTTAATTTCCATAGGGTGGTTGGACTCACTTTTAGCCTGAACGGCTGAATGGTTTTCCACCAAACTTGGCAAAATTGTAGGGACTGGTAGCCTGATGTGCCTTTGCTATGTCTCAAGATATGTGCTCCAGTGGTTTTTACGAAAATTAACTTTGAAAAAATATATATTGGGCTACATTGGGCTATATATATGTTAGAGCCCAAATGTAGCCCAATGTAGCCCAAAGTTGGCCACCAGAGACAAAAAAAAAAAAAATGTAGCCCAAATATCAGCCAGATGTAGCCCAACTATAGCCCAATGACAGAATGTCCCAGAGTGTTCTAAAGAACAACTAGAGCGCTAACAGTCTTACTTATGACAAAAGTATGGCACACCTGAAGTCATCTTGATTGGAATAAAGTGTTAACACTTAAAACATTTAATTTGCAAAGGAACAATATGAGGGGGTTCATTTTGCCATAGAAATTATGATTAGTGCTGAAGAAAGAAAAATTAGGGCACATTTTGAGTGACTTCTCAAATCCTCTTATATTTCATTAAAAAAATTCTGATATGCAGTCTCCCAAGATGGCCACCAGAGACAAAAGAGCCCAAATGTAGCCCAAATATCAGCCAGATGTAGCCCAACTATAGCCCAATGACAGAAAGTCCCAGAGTGTTCTAAAGAACAACTAGAACGCTAACAGTCTTACTTATGACAAAAGTATGGCACACCTGAAGTCATCTTCATTGGAATAAAATGGTAACACTTAATACATTTAATTTGAAAAGGAACAAAATGAGGGGTTTCATTTTGCCATAGAAATTTTATTACCTATCGCCAGTAGGTATATATAGTTAGGATTGTTTTCCATAGGGAAATCGCAACATTCTATTGGGAATAACTTTGGCGCCGGTTGAGGAATCTTCCTGAAGTGTTCCTTAACTTTGCCTCACGGCGCTCCGCTCCTTCCCTGAAAGTTTGGGGGGGATTCATCAAGCAGGGGCCGAGATAAAAGGGGGGTCCCAAAACGTGTTTTCCCCATGTTAATTTCCATAGGGCGGTTGGACTCACTTTTAGCCCGAACGGCTGAATGGTTTTCCACCAAACTTGGCAAAATTGTAGGGACTGGTAGCCTGATGTGCCTTTGCTATATCTCAAGATATGTGCTCCAGTGGTTTTTACGAAAATTAACTTTGAAAAAATATATATTGGGCTACATTGGGCTATATATATGTTAGAGCCTAAATGTAGCCCAATGTAGCCCAAAGATGGCCACCAGAGACAAAAGAGCCCAAATGTAGCCCAAATATCAGCCAGATGTAGCGCAACTATAGCCCAATGACAGAATGTCCCAGAGTGTTCTAAAGAACAAATAGAGCGCTAACAGTCTTACTTATGACAAAAGTATGGCACACCTGAAATCATCTTGATTGGAATAAAGTGTTAACACTTAAAACATTTAATTTGCAAAGGAACAAAATGAGGGGGTTCATTTTGCCATAGAAATTATGATTAGTGCTGAAGAAAGAAAAATTAGGGCACATTTTGAGTGACTTCTCAAATCCTCTTATATTTCATTAAAAAAATTCTGATATGCAGTCTCCCAAGATGGCCACCAGAGACAAAAGAGCCCAAATGTAGCCCAAATATCAGCCAGATGTAGCCCAACTATAGCCCACTGACAGAAAGTCCCAGAGTGTTCTAAAGAACAACTAGAACGCTAACAGTCTTACTTATGACAAAAGTATGGCACACCTGAAGTCATCTTGATTGGAATAAAGTTGTAACACTTAATACATTTAATTTGAAAAGGAACAAAATGAGGGGTTTCATTTTGCCATAGAAATTGTATTACCTACTGGCGATAGCCAGTAGGTATATATAGTTAGGATTGTTTTCCATAGGGAAATCGCATTATTCTACTGGGAATAACTTTGGCGCCGGTTGGGGAATCTTCCTGAAATTTTCCTTAACTTTGCTTCGCGGCGCTCCGCTCCTTCCCTGAAAGTTTGGGGGGGATTCGTCAAGCGGGGGCCGAGATAAAAGGGGGGTCCCAAAACGTGTTTTCCCCATGTTAATTTCCATAGGGCGGTTGGACTCACTTTTAGCCCGAACGGCTGAATGGTTTTCCACCAAACTTGGCAAAATTGTAGGGACTGGTAGCCTGATGTGCCTTTGCTATGTCTCAAGATATGTGCTCCAGTGGTTTTTACGAAAATTAACTTTGAAAAAATATATATTGGGCTACATTGGGCTATATATATGTTAGAGCCCAAATGTAGCCCAATGTAGCCCAAAGTTGGCCACCAGAGACAAAAAAAAAAAAAATGTAGCCCAAATATCAGCCAGATGTAGCCCAACTATAGCCCAATGACAGAATGTCCCAGAGTGTTCTAAAGAACAACTAGAGCGCTAACAGTCTTACTTATGACAAAAGTATGGCACACCTGAAGTCATCTTGATTGGAATAAAGTGTTAACACTTAAAACATTTAATTTGCAAAGGAACAAAATGAGGGGGTTCATTTTGCCATAGAAATTATGATTAGTGCTGAAGAAAGAAAAATTAGGGCACATTTTGAGTGACTTCTCAAATCCTCTTATATTTCATTAAAAAAATTCTGATATGCAGTCTCCCAAGATGGCCACCAGAGACAAAAGAGCCCAAATGTAGCCCAAATATCAGCCAGATGTAGCCCAACTATAGCCCAATGACAGAATGTCCCGCAGTGTTCTAAAGAACAACTAGAACGCTAACAGTCTTACTTATGACAAAAGTATGGCACACCTGAAGTCATCTTGATTGGAATAAAGTGGTAACACTTAATACATTTAATTTGAAAAGGAACAAAATGAGGGGTTTCATTTTGCCATAGAAATGTTATTACCTACTGGCGATAGCCAGTAGGTATATATAGTTAGGATTGTTTTCCATAGGGAAATCGCAACATTCTATTGGGAATAACTTTGGCGCCGGTTGAGGAGTCTTCCTGATATTTTCCTTAACTTTGCCTCGCGGCGCTCCGCTCCTTCCCTGAAAGTTTGGGGGGGATTCGTCAAGCGGGGGCCGAGATAAAAGGGGGGTGCCAAAACGTGTTTTCCCCATGTTAATTTCCATAGGGCGTTTGGACTCACTTTTAGCCCGAACGGCTGAATGGTTTTCCACCAAACTTGGCAAAATTGTAGGGACTGGTAGCCCGATGTGCCTTTGCTATGTCTCAAGATATGTGCTCCAGTGGTTTTTACGAAAATTAACTTTGAAAAAATATATATTGGGCTACATTGGGCTATATATATGTTAGAGCCCAAATGCAGCCCAATGTAGCCCAATGTAGCCCAAAGATGGCCACCAGAGACAAAAAAAAACAAATGTAGCCCAAATATCAGCCAGATGTAGCCCAACTATAGCCCAATGACAGAATGTCCCAGAGTGTTCTAAAGAACAACTAGAGCGCTAACAGTCTTACTTATGAAATGAAATTAAATGATGATGAAATGATTACGCTCTTGTATAGCGCACGACTACCCGTAGGCATCTCGGCGCTTGCTTAGGGAACCCGTCCTGGTATTCCCCTGTGAGATACCCTGGCAGGGTGTCCACAAGGTGAAAGCCAGGCATCCCGCCGCGAGGGGCCGTAGTGAAGATTAAGCAAGCTATTGCCCAGAGTCGCAGAGTGTGACCCCGTGAGTTGAGTAGGCACTGGAACGAGAATTATCGAGTCCGTGGAATTTTTTAGCCCTAGACCCGCCGAGGCGGGGAATCGAACCCTGGTCCACGGCTGATCTCAGCTTCCAGGTCTGCTGCCTCTAACCACTGAGCCACGCTTCTCCACACTTATGACAAAAGTATGGCACACCTGAAGTCATCTTGATTGGAATAAAGTGTTTACACTTAAAACATTTAATTTGCAAAGGAACAAAATGAGGGGGTTCATTTTGCCATAGAAATTATGATTAGTGCTGAAGAAAGAAAAATTAGGGCACATTTTGAGTGACTTCTCAAATCCTCTTATATTTCATTAAAAAAATTCTGATATGCAGTCTCCCAAGATGGCCACCAGAGACAAAAGAGCCCAAATGTAGCCCAAATATCAGCCAGATGTAGCCCAACTATAGCCCAATGACAGAATGTCCCAGAGTGTTCTAAAGAACAACTAGAACGCGAACAGTCTTACTTATGACAAAAGTATGGCACACCTGAAGTCATCTTGATTGGAATAAAGTGGTAACACTTAATACATTTAATTTGAAAAGGAACAAAATGAGGGGTTTCATTTTGCCATAGAAATGTTATATATATATATATATATTCACTGAAAAAACCATAGGTTTCAGGCCTTATATAGTTAGGAATCAGCATTTAAAAAACCTTTGAAATTCACTGAAAAAACCATAGGTTTCAGGCCTTATATAGTTAGGAATTAGCATTTAAAAAAACCTTTGAAATTCACTGAAAAAACCATAGGTTTCAGGAGTTATATAGTTAGGAATTCGTTTTTAAAAAGCCTTTGAAATTCACTCAAAAAACTATAAGTTTTAGTGGTGTTATAGTTAGCTGGACATTTTACTCATACAAAACCAATGAAATTGCTCCTATATAGTCAGTTGTACTAACTATATTTTGCGCACCCGCAATCCACTGCTGATGATGTCACATATTAGATCATTCATGACATGGTCAATGACATCACTGATGACATCTCAAATGACATCACTGATGACATCATCCACGTGACAATCACATACACCTTTTCATACACTATTACAATTTTTCATCACTGTTTGTAAAATACAGAGTATCATATTTAAATCCATTGTCACAGCAATACAAGCATCTAAAAATCCACTCAGTGATTCATAGATGTATACACACATCTAATCACTTACCTATGGATTCACTCATACATGCTGTCAATGAACAATAGAACACTATCAAACATACTTATACATCTATATCGACATTAAACAACAGCAAGCATCCTATTCACATATGAAGTCATCCTACTCACTTATGCAAACAATGGATCATACTTACATATTTACTTAGCAAAACACTTATACAAACACCACTTCTTCTATTCATTTAGATAGTAAGTCATACTTAGTGAATTATAAAATCATTATTACAAGTATACAGTTATCCATACAGTCACTCAAACAATCATTGTGTCTTATGTATACTTATTTATATACAACTGACACATACTCTGCCTTTTATTTTTCTAGTTTGTTGGACCTGTACCTTTGAGAAATATATTTCCTCATCACCACACCCATAAAGAGATTCCCTCACCCAAACTGTTAGAACATGTAGTTTTAACTTCATATATCTACTGAATCAACTATTCACACATCTTTGGACAGTCACACACCCCCCACCGAACCACACACACTTTCACACTCACATACAAATACTCAGTTAACTAATCAATAACTAATATAGACTTTCACATAGCTACTAACCAACTGTAGAATAAGTTTACACAACAACTGACAAAGTGATACAGATATTCACACAGTTTAGTCACTATCCACTATATTTAGTGAGACATTATAAATTGGTCAAGTAAACAGTCAATTACACTGCTACTAAATCCTCCATCCAAATATTTATTTATATATATCCACTCATTCTTCAATGTAAATTGCTATATATATAATGCATATTTAAATAACGAAGCAAACCACATTCACTGGATGATGTCATCAGTGATGTCATCAGTGATGTCATTTGAGATGTCATCAGTGATGTCACTGACCATGTCATGAATGATCTAATATGTGACATCATCAGCAGTGGATTGCGGGTGTGCGAAATATAGTTAGTACAACTAACTATATAGGAGCAATTTCATTGGTTTTGTATGAGTAAAATGTCCAGCTAACTATAACACCACTAAAACCTATAGTTTTTTGAGTGAATATATATATATATATATATATATATGTATATATATATATATATATATATATATATATATATATATATATATTATAATATATGTGGAACCTTGTTTAGGGGTTACAAGTTAGCAATTAGAAAAGAAAAGACTCATTTTTTAATAACAAAATCAATGCCTCTAACTCCTCTAGAGAGCTGTTTAAAATTATATGTTTTATGTCTTCTCCTAAAACTTTAAATAACTTGGATGGGACTCAGGAATTCGGCTTACTACTTACAGTCAATAATTTAACCATTTACTCAGAATTTGAATCCATTAATAAAGTAATACAGAATTCCGTAGACCCTTACTCACAGGGTAATCCAGACTCCTGGGCAATCAGAGAAAGAAAGTTGGAGGATTAAATGTTTTAAAAAATAAGAGAATAAGGAGAAAGCTAAACATAATATACAAATCAATATTTTTTCTGAGTTATCAATTTGATGGACATGCATATATATAGGAATGAAGTTTATTCAAAATGCAAGATTGATTTAATTCAGAAGATAACAGATTGTGTCAAGGAAAGATAATTAGTGGTATCTGTCCTACAATTAATATATACAAAAAAACTGTACCGTGGGCATCATTGTTCCTACTTTTTGCTTTATTCCCAGATGTCTTTGGGTTATTGGGTTCCCCTTGTTTATATTGTGAGTAAAGACTTTGGCATTCAAATCACCCACCAATACTAGATGTGTGCACTACTCTCTAAACATAATGGTGGAGATAAAAACAAACAGATCCTTCAGTAGGTGAGCATGGGAGGGGACTGGGGGAATGTAAGCATTTACAATTAACAGTGAGCTTATATTTCCTTGGTCCTTTTTAAAAACTATCTTGACCGCCTGTATTAAATTAGAGATCTGGGAAAAACCTTCATACACCCAACTGGAGTTGGGTCTAAGAACTGGAGTTGGGTCTAAGCAATATAGCTATGCCTCCTTTCGCGTGTCCTCTATTCACAAGGAATGCAGGGCGTCTTAACACAGTATATATTCTTCTATAGACCAGTTCTTTACCGTCTAAGTTTCTTGAATACATATTATATAAGCTTTCTGTTCTTTCAGAAATAGCAATTTAGTTGCATCAGTGTATATGCCGGCTGCATTCCAAGAGATTAGTTGGAGACCCTTACAAAGGATAATTCTTAAACCTCAGTCCAGTAGAGTTATTGGTATTGAGAGCCCTTGCCACCCAGCTCCACTTCCTGTAGACTTCATCTATAGTCTGCATCTGTTTATTCTCTCTCACTACGCAGTGAGACTTTCCTACCACCTTCTTCAAAAGAGATCTGCATTTTGTATTCTTCCTTACAAAAAGGGATTTCTGCTGGAGGGAGGTCCGTGAAGATGTTATAAAAGGTCTCTCCTTCTATGGAATGAGGACATTAATCCCTCGACATAGCAATTCATCACTGTTCAAGATGATTAGGTAAGAGATTACCCTAGAATGGAAGGTCACACTAGCTCCTCCGTGGCTACCATAATTTAAAACTTGAACCGTATCAAGGTCACTACTCTGCACTATTTGAAAATCCGGGATGTCTAAAAAATAACCTAATAAAAAGGACCTATACAGATATAAGTCTTGGACAAAAATAGACAACAAAATTAGGGACAGGGGCACTGCCATTGGACGACTAGCCAAGATAGCCCCCCTGGGCCCTCTCCCATTAGGATTATAAATAACATTTTCCCCTAATGTGGAAGAAAATAATGCAAGATCAGGGTTCAAGTTATGAGATATCGATATTACTGGGCTGGAAGCTGGTGTGTTTTCTCCTTGTGTATCTAGTATTTGAACATGGGTGTTCTTTGGTGGCGACAAAGAGACTCTTGTATAGCTTCAGCTTGCACTTGTCCTTCTTCCCCCCTTGCTGCAATCAAGGTGAAGTACATGGTCCAATTTAAGTCAAAGCTCAATCTCTTTGTTCTTTTTTTATTTATTCTGCGGAGCTTTTTCCTCTTTGACATTTTCTGCAGGTGGACATTTTTGTTTTTACTATTGATCTTATTGTCCTCCGCTACAGATGGTTGGACTATTGTATCCTTACTTTTAAGGAAAATAGGAAAGACACTCTTTACCTTACTCTCTTTTGACACATTGGGACAAGGGGATGACGATGGCAATAGCGCAGAGCCCTCAAGCAAAAAAAAAAGCTGGTCTTTTCCAAATAGAGCCACGTTTTCCTTCCACTTTTTTTTCCTACTAAAAGGTGCAGCAGCCTGAGTACTGGAGTCCCTGCATCTGACATTTAAAGCAGCGTTTACTTGAGGTAATTTGATTGGAATTGAACTACAGCGATGATGTTGAAGTTGAGTTAAGCATTTCCCTTTGGGAAGTACTGACATACTAGAGGTAGCAGAAAAAGGTGGGGAGGTTTTTCCATTCTGAAGTCTTTGGTCCCAAATGACAGATTTAGTCGAGGATGTTAAAAATGAATCCAAACTATGATCAGTGTTGGACACCGATTTTTCCATCTAGGTCAATATTGAGGACAGAACTTTTTCCAGGCAATGCAAAGATTCAGAGAGCACAGCCCTATTCCCTGGTTGGCTACTTGGTAAGTGTGGACTCAGGAACAAATCTGAAGTGTCTGATGCCCTTGAATTTGCTATTGAGATTCCACTGGGGTTACTAGTAAAGAGCTGCATCTTGATGGAGGGACCAATATGTGTATCCCTTATGTTTTCCCCTATGTTTGATAAAGATGGAGTATCAGTAAGTACTTTAGCTGGCTGAGGGCCTTTCATGGCCAAGTCCATCTTGATATCTGGGAGGGTAAAATCGTCCAATAGAGGGCCTTCCTCCCTGGTTTCAATACTTATTTCAACGTATGGCAAAATCTTGCTATTTCCAGGTACACGAGGAACTAGGTTTGACCCACTGAGCATTTCTATATCCACCTGAACCTTATCAGGCAGCACTTCAGCCTTGTTCTTAATAGCTGCCGTTTTATTTGATCCTGCCTCTCTCTTTTAGAGAAGGAGGTGGACATAGCATAAAAACTTTTTAAGGTATTTATCGTGATTTACTTATTTATTAAAGGATTCTCTTAGTTTTTTTGCAGGCATTATAAAAACCAGTTTCCCAGAACGCAGCTTCTTGGCAGTCATGTCTCTACCCTTAGCTACACTATCACTGGCTTTAATCTCAGCCAGGTGCAGTTTCTTCAGCTTTCTTCCTGGGTAGAATTTTAAAAGGACAAATTCAATCAATAAGTACTACCTAAGCGGAAGAGAAAATGCTATATTATCTGAGATAAATCCTTAAACATGAAGTCAGAGTCTTATTAGGGTGATATGTATTTTAGTATGATCTCCCCAAGACCAAGGACCAAGAGGGAGAGTAAAGATGCGGATCCACTGCTGGACCAGGCCGCACCGATCTAAAGCCAAGCGCTTCTACGCCAGTAGAGAGGGTTGCGGGTTCCAAGCCTTGTTTGCAGACCCAATAAAGATTAAAACTCGTGGAGAGAACACTTTGCCCTGGGCGTAGCCTGTTCTATATTACCAAGAACTCCTCAAAGGTGAGCTGGACACATCCGCAGAGTGTCTTTAAAATTCCACTTCTCAGGACTTATGCCTGGTGGGCTTGGCGTTTGTAGCATATATTGTGCAGAGAATCCAGCAGTGGGAAAGAAAGGCACAATGATGTCTTTTGCCCTAAGTACCACTTGTACCCCTAATGCAGTTGACTGTAGCTGACGGTGGTTGACAACACGGTGCAGTGCCCCTTAGTAGGTCGGGTCTGAACTCACCGAGCTATACAGCCACACACAGCTGCAGCCATTCTCACTTAGATGCGTAAAAATATGATACAATATGTGTTGTCTTTGCCAGTTGCGGGTTGAAGAAAGAGCATTACCAGCTCACTGTGAAGAATTGTTTTTCCTTTACTCTCCCACATGCGCAAGAGGTTGGAATCCAATGTTCTCTTTAGTTGAAAGAGAATCGGAACCTGCACAGGGTTCTAGAACAATTTTTTTTATATGTTAACCCCAGTGTGTTGAGGGGATAAGTAAAGGAGGGAGGTGGGCTCAGAGCGAGAACTCACCGGGCCGACCGCAAGCAGCGCCCAGACATAGCTGGGGCGCTTACACGATGGTCCGGGACACACACTCAGCAGGTGGCAGCTGCTACCACTGTGCTCTGGCCTTACCTCGCCTCCCGCTCAGTGCTGCTCTCGCATCCCAAATGCCAAGCGCAGAAACTTCTCTACTCTTTCTACGGACCGGTCTGGGCTCGAGCCTCCGGCCTCAGATTTGCTGCCCACAGCCTGTACACCTCCCACACTACCTCAAAGCAGTGGCGGTGGCACAGCGGGGGAGAAGCTCTAGCAACGGCGGCCCGCTGGCTGTGACATCAGACATCACGTAACGTAGCGTCTCCGTCTCCAATCTCCGTCCGTCCAACACCTACAACAACATGCCTGTACAACTAGGCAGTAAACATTCAGCGCTGAATCTTTTGAAATCATTCCTAACTGACAGAACACAAATAGTAACCAATTGTCAGTGTAAATCAAGTTCCCTTGCATTTCCATGTGGGGTATCTCAGGGATCTTCCTTAACCCCTGCATTATTCAATCTATATGTATCCCTTTAGCACCTTGGCTGCTTGAGTTGATCTTCTGCTGTGCTGAAGGTCAATAGAAACGGGTGTGGTCATGACGAGCTCAGCTCGTCATCAGCACACGAGCACTGTGCTGCATGACGAGCTGAGCTCGTCATGAGCATGGAAGGGGTTAGATAAACTGATTTGACCCTTTGGCTTATAGGCCATTCATATGCGGACAAAACACAGATAATTGTGTTTATTACAGATGGCCGTCAACTTTAATAACTGCATTGAAGGTTATTGCTACTTGCATGAGGGATAATTGTCTGAAATTAAATGCAGATAAAACTGGGGTCATTATTTTGGAGGTCAACTAGAGGCAGCTAGCCAGTGTGTGCGGTGTCAACACCCCCATCACTTGTAAGTATTGGATCGTGAATTGGGTTGGTGAGGTATGTAAAACTATATAAGTTAGAATTAGGCATTTTGTGGCATGTGTCAAGGTCCCTCCAATAAGGCAGACCACTCATTGTCTGTGTAGAGGTGTGACAAATACGCCTCCCAGCGATGTTGCAAAATGAGGTGTTGTGGAACAGTGTGAGAGTGCAGAGTGTCAGCCAGCCAGTGTGTGAGGTGTCTGTGCCCCCATCACTGGAAAGTATTGGATCAGGTGATGGGTTGGTGGCTTGTGTTTATGTCACCCTATGTTTTCCCAGTGTAGCAATCAGCGAATTATGGAGCGAAAACTGGCCTGGTGACAGGCCGTCCTCTTCCATCAGTTTTTCATATGACGTCAGAGTGCCATCTCTTTACAGGTTTGCGAGTTTGCGCAAGCCTGCAAGATGCCATACTGTCATTTTTGCTGTCTTCGTTGGTCCAGTAGCCATAGGCGTACCTAGCAACGCCAACCCCAGAGCGTAGGGGAGCATGTGATTAGTGAAGCACATGCATCTACGAAAGCATCAAAGCGACAATCCTTGTAAGAGGGATTATGGTACCTGTGTTTTTGCGCATGGGTGAAACAAGTGTGCAATTGCAGGTGGGCTCCAACCAGGTGAGGATGTGGCTATCTCAAACAGGTGTAGGCCAACCAGCCACTGGGCTATCCCATTGGATCTGGGCAGCTATGTAATATCGCTCGAAGTGTGTGGCAGCTAAGCCCCCTCTGTCTGTGAGAGGGCAGAGCTTTGTTAGGGCCACCCTGCATCTCGATTTATGCTCAAGTCCCTAACCTGTTGATCGAGTATTGGAAGATGTAGATAGGCAGATTGGTAAAACATATATATAGGAGGCGGGGCAGAACCCCCATTTTTAGTAACGCTGACTGTCCCATCACAGCAAAAGGATGTATGTTAAATTAATGTGGCGTTGTAAACAAACAAAATAGCAATGCTCCTGTTAATATGTACTGAAAAGCCGAAACTGGAAGGTGCTACATTTGTATTCGAGTTACAGGTGTCTAAAAAGCAAATGTATATAAAGCCCTTGACATTAGTAACACTAGCAGATGCTTCCAGTATACTGGAAGAAAGAATTAACAAGAAAGAATTACACAATCAGCTTGAAACCAAGTCAGGAAAGACATTTGCCACGTGGCCTTTCGTTCATCAGCATGCATTTGCTCTAGGAGAAATCTTTACAAGACCTTCTACAGATTTGGTGTTGCCCCTTTTGCTAAAAGTGATCTGCAACAGCAATTTACTGTATGCTTTTAGTCAATCTCACAAGATGGTCCAATCACCCATGAGTGTGTGGCGTTCAGATTCCTTAAACTAGACTTTAATCACAACAGAACTCTTTAGAATGTCTCAACCAGAGGATAGTGATGAAGCAGACAACAGAGATAACAAGAAGGATCCTCACGCAGGTATTGTCCTCCGTTAGACCCAGTTAGAAGATAGATCACCCACTGCTTCGTCCAAAATCTCAGTGCAATACATCATAAACAAGATCGGATTATCCATCCTACTGAAATGTGATATAAGTTGTAAGACCTGCCACCCTTTCAGCTGTTTCATATAAGTGGCAAACATATTTTTTGATTACACCATCAGAGATCACTAAATTATTTATCTCTCGACTCTGACAAGCTTCTCATTGCGAGATCCCACAATTCTTTTAATTCCAACAAAGGGCTGAACTAGTCTCACCCACACCACCACCTATGCGAGTGAATGTGGGAAAGGAAGGAAGTACTCAGCATGTCAGAGGTTGCTAATCGTTTGAATGTGAACGTTAAGTGAGGCAGGCTGGGCGTGTGTGTTCTAAAGAGGTTGCTTATGGAAACGCCAGAGAAATTGAGTTGTGAAATTAAAGGGCACAAAGCTCTGTGATCACAAACAAATATGAGCAATCCATAACCCCGCTCTCTATCCATAATACTTGCTTTAGCTTAGCAAAATATTTGACACAGTAATACAAGCCCGAAAACAAAATGAAAGCTTCGTGTGCTGTCTCATATCAGTTTGAGAAAATATGCTTCAGTGTCCAATAATTGGACACCTGACCTTTGCAACTCAATATTTTTCAGCCACTTAAAAAGTCAAGGAGAAAGTGAAATCTAGCCCACATTGCACTTTTAACGAATAATAGAAGATTGAAAGAAAATGGCGGACAGGTGCAATATTCCAGCCACTGGCTTTCCTTTCACAGGCTGTATCCGCCTGCGCGAGCCTTTCCTGTAGGAACAAAGGGCATAGACATGAAAGACGGCTTGGACTGACCTGTATGCTGCCGGCGATGCTTTGTGAGGGCGTGCCGGGTCCCACCCGCGAAGCCACAGAGGTCACACAGGAACGACTTCTCGCCTGTTGCAACAATAAACAGATGAGGGACTGCGCAGGTCACAGATCATTAAAACATATCTATCAAGGCTTTCAGGGTTACTAATTCCTCCAATCAAATGTTTCCATGTAAATATGTCAAATGGGAATGAAATTACCACTGCGGTTTATTGACTGTGATAAAATCTGAAAAGCACCACTGAACATAATTACATACTTGTCAGACCCATAAAAATTAGCTTTATTATCAATGGAATGGTTTTGTACAACTTCATTTCTGTTAGATGTCTTCCAGATGGGGCTGCTTTATGCACTTGAACAGTTTTTATGCATATCTGGATTTTTTACAATTCCCATACATCTGTCCTTTCTGTGCCCAGCAAAGACTGCCTGGAAAAGTTAATATACAGCGCATATGATTGTGCTTAAATAAAATACATCACATTTATTGACTAGAAAAGTGTGAAGACTAGGAAATGATGAACGGCCTTTATTAGCGTCTTAGTTGGTTGCTCTTTCGCCGAAAATGGTAATCAACGGATGTAATTTCTTGAATACATCGTAGCGCTAAGCAGCAATTAAGCATAGCATTCACAAGCAGCAGTGATTCAATGGCGCTTCCAAAACTTTTGCGATATAAAGAAAACAAGTCTTGGGATTGCTAACCAATCCGCAGTAGGATTCACACTGTTCATCTTTAATGATAATTCTCCGTTCCAAGCTGCTGCAACAATTAGGCATAGATTTGGCAGGCACAGTACATGCTAAGAGTTTGAATCTTCTTTTTACTACCCTATTTCCTGAATAACATTCTGCCCAGAAGTTTATAAATGTAATAGATCACATTATGTAGTCTCATATTCAAGCAGTAATTTCTTCTGTGGCACTGGTTTTCATCCTACAAAGCCCAAGGTGCTAGAGGCTCCAAGCCAGCCGCGTGCAATTTAGACGTGGCTTACTTGGAACGACTAACTACAACATAACAGAACCGTAATAGCGGTGGGCTTCTATGCAGGTACGGGGCATACACTTGCCGCTTGCGTGAAGGGCAAAAGATGAGAGCGTTGTGGTTGCAAGGTCTAACTGAAATAGTTGACTCAACTGGTTAACCTCAGCAATGAGCTTCTACCTATACCTTTCTCACTCCTCCGCAAAATGGATGTGCCAGATAGCGTTTCAGTCTGTTGTGTCCTGCTGGACACAGTCTAGTGTTTTACCAGTCCTTCCCACGAGCGCTGGCCCATACACCCACCCAACACAGCTGTCACCAGTCAGATGACCCTGCCAATAAAAGAGCCCGAGTGCACATGCTTGTCGTCAGTTCTATGCACTATACTTATGTGTCTGTGTCTCTTATTTACATAGTATGTAGGCCTAGAGCCCACAACTTTCCACATTCCTCCGAGCAATTAGGGGCTTACCAGGAAAGGAATTTAAACGTTGAGAGACATGTCACAGGACTTAGCAATAGCGTAGAAGCGGAGGCTCCATGTGTGCCTCGCTCCCCCCTCCTCCTCCCCCACTCCTGATTGATTAGATTAATGTCAAATGATACGGAGGCTAACATCCATTGATTGTGGTGGATATTGTGAGAAGTTGGCCTGGTATATGATTTTCACTATTCTAGTGAACACCTTGCACCAGTCCAAACAACCCTTATGGTGATGGTTGTAAGTCAACCTTATAGACCAGCTATCCTAGTGGTAGCGTGGACAGAACAGTCTTAGGCTAAAAGACTCTTGAGGGCGTGTAAAGCCCGCTGTTTTACCATATGTAACGCCTTGAATATCAAATGAAAGGACACCACACAGGATATATATAAAATATATATGTATTTATTTACTAACTCACTCCTCCGAACTTTTTATGAGATCAGAGGCAAAAGCACATAACAAGATACTTAGTCAGAATACGTTAAGTTGCACAATTTACAGTTAGGCCCTAGGAGCGAAGCAAACCATATATTAAGAAAGTGGTAAAAGTACCACGTCACAAGAAAAGGAAAGGCCTAGGGAATCGCTGGGGCTACGCTATCTGAACCTTAGTTTAGAAGTAAGAGGCCCCCAGGCGGCGCGTGCAGTGTCTTTACACACAAGCGTGAGTCAATGCAAAGTCAATGGGGACTTAGAAGTTAGATTTAGAAGGATTTAGGACACTTCCGGTTTAGCTAGGAGGAAACAACTAAAAACCTAGACACTTGGATAGTCCATACCCTTGGGAGCACCGAAGTACTCGCGTTACCTCACCCACTGACGGCGGGTGCATAGGTGTGAAGATGTGTCGGGTTTCGCCGTTGAGTCCTATGGAGCATTTGAAGAAAGATGCTGCAGGCGACCAGGAGGAAGATGTCTGGGTGAATCCAAGGGTGGATCGAAGATGAAGAGGACCTGAAAGCAGAGGGGACAGAGTCTGGGTCACTAACCAGTGACAGGGTGTAACTAGGAAGGAACCAGACGACGTCGAGGAGCAATCAGGTGCTGTCTTGAAACTTGTCTCTTCAGCCACGCTGGAGGTGTGTGGAGAGGAGCTGTCCCATGAAGGTTCTCACAGATGGAGGGGTCGACTTCCGGATTGGAGTCAACGAGCCTTGGCAAAGGCAACCCACGCAGGATTCAAAGAAGGCTTCTGGTGCAGACCAGCAAGGTCTGAGGTGCCTCATCTTTGCAGGGAGGCAAGGGCCAGTCTGGAGCAACCATACCAGCAATGTGGTTCAAAAGATTGTCGTTACAGAGGCTACTAGCCAACGGGCCAGCAACCGGACAACGCGTCGAGCAGAACACAAGCAGAAGGGCCCCACGCAGAACTCGTGGAGTGTGGAGGGCTGATCTCCGGTGCAGGTGGAGCTCGGGTTCGGGGTTTCTCAGTCCCCAGTGCACAGCTTCGAGGATGCCTCAGGAGCTGCACAGTTAGCAAGTTGCAGGCTTTCCAAGATGTCCGGTCCCACGTGTCTTGTCGCCTCCACGGATCTCAGCTGTGCTGCAGTCATGAAGAGAGGGTCAGAGAGGTCTGGAAGTCTGGGTCTTGTCAGGCTCTGTGCTCGGGTTCCGGCGGGAACGAAGACAAAACAAGCCGTTGATTTGCTGGATGGTGCCTGGTTGCCCAGGGTGGTCACTCCTTGGCCACAAGGGAGATTCTTCAGTCTTCAGCTTCAGCAGAATGTCGAAGGTCCAGAGTTTTGTGTCAAGTTTCGATTCAGGATTAATATAAAGTCTCAGGACTCAGCTTCTACCTTTATACAACTAAAAGGGGCTGGATTACTTTCTAGGTCCCTCCTATGGATGGGACCAGAAAGAGGGGTGGTTACACCCCTTTCCTTTGTCCAGTTTCGCGCCAGAGCTGGGGCTGGAGTGCCCCAGCAACCGGTTTGAACTGGGGTATGCATGGAGCACCTAGTGTGCCCCAGGCAGTGTCTCAATTTATTCAGCCGCCCCTGTCCCAATACACAAAGTCCTGTCTGGGGTGGTGCTCGCACCTCTCCAGCCAGGAAACCTATTGTCCAAACCTCCGTGAGTGGAAGGACTCCCAGCAGCAGGAGGTCAGACTTGTGTCGGAGGCAGCAGCGTCCATTTTGTGACGCTGGGGCTCTGGTTCACTTTAACCGCGATAGTCCGCAACAACATGTCTTCTCCCTCTAGAAGGGTGGAATGCTACCCCGTCACCAGAATTGGCGAGGGGGTAGTATTCCAAAGTGTATGACACCTTACACGACATGTTTGGATAAAGCCACACCGAAGTTAGCATTTAACCGCAAGGTTCATAATGCACTTAAAGAGTATATGGTATGGCAATATCATAGAACAGCTATAAGGACATGGTTCCGAAAGCTGCAGACAGGCTCAGCTCATGCTAGAGCACCATCTCACACATAACCAAGCACTCTGCCTACAGGATTGTTAAGGCCTGCCATAGGAGTGACTTATAGGTTACTGTGTGTCTATATATAAGGCTAGATATAGGAATACTATACCTAAGCAAGGGGTGATTACACGACCTTGCCCCAGCTGAGTGATCATTAAGAAGAATGGGGTATGACCCAGACAAAGTCAAAGGACCTGAGTATCGTATAGTATAAATAACAAAATGGTCCAAGACACAATTATTCAAAAACATATAGATGAATTATTCATTTTTAACTCTTTATAGGACTTGATCCTGGAAAGGAAGGAGACAAAAAACAACAAGCCAAAATACCCAAATCAAATTGTATGACAATGAGTTTTTATAGCAATATTAATTCGCAATTTATTTCACAATCATATATACATATTTATTTACAAAAACCCCAAAAGTTGGGGGAATTCTACCAGGCGCAGTAGAAAGTGCAAAGGTTTTTGTGCTCAAGTGAAAGTAAAGTAAAAGTGAGTAGAAAAGGATAATCGAATGATTTCGAACAAAAACTAAGGTTCAGTTCCCTTAGTATTATGCCAGCCCCACGTATATTAATCATACGATTTGAGTATTAATTTTCAAAGAAGGCAGGGGAAGGGGTGCAGGCATCAAGGACTGGGGGGATCGTCGACGTTTCGACCCTGACGCTATGGAGGGGGGTTCAACACCTCAGCTACGGGTCTTCTTCAGGACGGAATGAGAAGGGGAGAGAGCACGCCATTTATTGGTGAGTTTGTATTTATTTTTCTTTTGAAAGAAGTGATCTTGCTTTCAGTGCTGGTAATTGGTTAATGGGCACTGAGCCATATGCGTTCTTTGTTTGTAGGTGGCTACCCTCATTCTTTGGGGCGCTGTCTTTCTGCAGTATAGGTAACGTACCCAAACCCCTTGACTGGGTTTTCTTGAATATTTTTTAATCTTTTAAATATTGGTTGGTTGATTCTTCGTATGGTTTCCCCCAGGTTTCTCCTCTCCCCTTCTCATTCCGTCCTGAAACCTTAGCTTTTTTTTCGAAATCATTTGATTATCCTTTTCTACTCACTTTTTCTTTACTTTCACTTGAGCACAAAAACCTTTGCACTTTCTACTGCACCTGGCAGAATTCCCCCAACCTTTTGGGTTTTTGTACATAAATATGTATATATGATTGTGAAATAAATTGCAAATTTATATTGCTATAAAAAAACTCAGTGTCATACAATTTGATTTGGGTATTTAGGATATTACTGCAAACGTATTTTGCTTGTTGTTTTTTGTCTCCTTCCTTTCCAGGATCAAGTCCTATAAAGAGTTAAAAATGAAACATTCATCTATATGTTTTTGAATAATTGTGTCTTGGACCAGCTGAGTGATCAGCCAGTTGTGTCAGTTTGGATGGTCAGCCAGGGGTGGCATAATACATGCTGCAGCCCTTGGTAGGCCTTGGTTACACCTATGCCCTGAGTACCTAGGGTGCACTTCTACAGGGGCTGACAAGGTGAACCAATTCCCAATTGTGTGTGTACCTAGAGTACATGGTGTAAATTTAGAGAGAGTGCATCTGGGCTGTGGGTCTGATCAGCAGGCCCACAGCCACATCTAAGTCGAAAACCAGAGAAGCAAAAGCAAAAAGTGGGGGTGACCATAGGAAGCAGATATGAGGGACTTCGGAGGAGGATCGTACGGCAGGGCACAGTAAATGTTGTTTATTACAGAGTTGTTAAGTATATAGTGAAAATCTAAGGGAAACAAGCATTTGCAATGCAATAGGTCTCGCAATAATTAAGTTTGAGCTATTGGCATTGCTAAATATTGCAACACCAATTGCAACAAAAGTCTATAAATTGTAGGCCAAAAAAATGTGTATTTATTTTTGTAGCAATGGTGGCATGCTGCTTTTTAGATGAATATGTTTAAAAGTAAAGTGCGCCATACTGCGATTGCTACAATAGTTAATTGTGGATGCGTTAACAATTGATGTGTGCACTGATGGCTGGTGGTGTGTTTGCCTGTAGAAATTGTGCGCTGATGGCTGGTGGTGTGTGTGCCTGGTGGAAGCGTGCACTGACGGCTGGTGGTGTGTGTGCCTGGTGAAAGAGTGCACTGACAGCTGGTGGTGTGTGTGTGCTTGGTGAAAGCGTGCACTGACGGCTGGTGGTGTGTGTGTGTGCCTGGTGAAAGCGTGCACTGACGGCTGGTGGTGTGTGTGCCTGGTGGAAGCGTGCACTGACGTCTGGTGGTGTGTGCCTGGTGGAAGCGTGCGCTGACGGCTGGTGGTGTTTGTGCCCGGTGAAAGAGTGCACTGATGGCTGGTGGTGTTTATGCCCGGTGAAAGTGTGCACTGACGGCTGGTGGTGTTTGTGCCCGGTGAAAACGTGCACTGACGACTGTGTGTGTGTGTGTGTGTGTGTTTGTGTGTATGTGTGTATGTGTTTGTGTGTGTATGTGTGGTTGTGTGTGTGGTTGTGTGTGTTGTTGTGTGTGTGGTTGTGTGTGTGGGGTTGTGTGTGTCGGTGTGTGGGTGTGTGGGTGTGGTTGTGGGTGTGGTTGTGGGTGTGGTTGTGGGTGTGGTTGTGTGTGTGGGTGTGGTTGTGTGTGTGGGTGTGGTTGTGTGTGTGGTTGTGTGTGTGGTTTGGGTGTGGTTTGGGTGTGTGCGTGGTTTTGTGTGTGTGTGGTTGGGTGCGCAACATCCTGTGATTCTGGGCAAATCACTTAACTTCCCCGTGCCTAACAAAACAAAACAAAAATGAATGTGTCTGCATGTAACGCAACTGGTGCTCATGTAAAGCGTTCTGATACCCGATACCTTCGGGTCAAGTTCCCGCTATATAAAACTCCGTAAAGAAAAAAAAAGTGAGGCTATGCAATAAGAGGACATTACTGACCACTTTCAAATGTAGTAAAGTTATTATCCTGCATTTATCTAGTCCAACTCCGAGAAGCAATCACTTCTCTACTATTCAAGTGTTAACAGGGGCGTCCTCTCTTTTATGAGCAATGGAAAGAATATCTAACTGACCTAATTTATAGGAAGGTTAGTCATTTACTGATATGTCAGCAATCTCTTAGAAAAGCAAGTTAACGTGCATTCATGTTCTCCGTAAACACCAACAGCAAACACATTGATTTACAACAGGGCAAGCAAAAAACCATAACATCAGTACATGCAATCCCATCAATTATGTCAAGCCACTAGGTGTCCAACTTCTGAACTGGAAAGATCATGCTAGCCTCCTTTGTGCAATGGGCATACTGCACTTGTGTTCTTTCGTGTTGCTGTACTACCCGCTCAGTTATTGCCTGATCAGTGTTGACACTCCTATGTTCTATTTAAACGGCATACTCCTATTTTAGGCATGCACGGAAGACAACAGCCATAAATAACTAATGTATAGTCTTTAAAATGATTAGAAAATTGAAGTGCACCAGTCAGGAATCCTGTTGTTGCCTCTATTTTGGGTCAAAGAAAACATCAGGTCACGAAGAGGTTTAGAACCATTGTTATACCTAGCTTGGTAAACATTTGGGAAAACCTTTACGTGAGGAATTGCACACTGTAAGATGGCCACCGTGTTGTTTACAGTCTAGTTTTCCTTTCTAACACACCTGTGTAGTCACTAATGGTTAAAACAGGTGCGCGCGCTTCCCGCAGGGCACTTCAACTGAATTCCGGAGAGGGTAGTTGAGTTAGCATTTCCTCCACACTTATTTCAAGTGCATAGGTTTAAGTTCGCAGTTTTCATAGAAATAATCTAGAGAGTAATTTCGACGATTCCAGAGTCCAGACGGATTTCCACGGAAGCGTTCAGAGAGGTATCTGTCGTTTTCGTGAAGTCCGTATCGAAGCAGCTTCAGGACACAGAACCGGCTGAGAAGCTCTTTTCCTCTTGAAAGAGAGGTTGGCAGCGAAAGTGCAGAGGAGAGCGGAGCAGCTTTCAAGTAAGACGTATTTGCCGTTCCTGCAACCTCCGCTCAGTTTGCTGTAGCATAAGCCCCCCCCCCCCAGCAAGGTCTTGGACTGAGACTTTCTCTTGCCTTTTACCGTCTCATTTTCCTTCCCTTCTTCCCTTCCTTGTTCCTCTTTGCGCGTTGCTTCATCAGTTTGGAACCAACGTGGGATACTTCTCTACAGTGCAAGATACAGACTCTTCATTATTTAGGTCAAGTGTATATAATACAGTTAGGTTGAGCAGAACTTCCCGTCAGGCATACAGGTATAACGAATTTCAGCATTGTTAGTCAATACGCTTTCCTAGCATAGTCCAACACTAAATGTCGTGTGTTCACTTACAGCTGCAGGGAGTCAGTCACAACACAAAGACAACCTTAGAAGAGGGGCCATAACTCCTTCTTAGACTGGTAGGAAACTCTCTGTTATGTTATATGATATTTAGAGCGTTAGGAGAGAAGTTGTTTATCTTTTGCCCCTTTGTGCATTAGGTATCTTCTCCTTCCTGAGAACTACAAGAAGACTATCAGGGAGCCGAGAGAGAGGAACAGTGTCGGAAGGAGTTGTCTCTTCTTTCTCTTCCACTTTCCCTTTCCCCTCTGTTAGTGTGCTTGCTCTGAATATTGGAGCGGGGATACTGGTAGAGGGGCGTTGGGAGCATCGTCACTTCTGCCTCCGTGAAGATTGGAGCACCTTGACAGATTGAAGTGCCCAAGTAGTTTCTTCACCTGGGTAGAATGGCGGAAGGCTTCAATCTAAAGGCGTTCGGCGCTATATTGGAAGGCATTCAGAAGGAAATAGGCGCAGTTAGAGAGGAAAACACAACCTTGCGACATGAGTTATCAGCTTCACGGCAGGAAACTCACTTATTGGCACAGAAGGTTGAAGGGTTGGTTTTGGGTAATCCTAATGCTTCTCCTCCATCCACTTTGCATCAAACTAATCAGCAGTCAGTAGCACATGTTATACATTCTGTCTCCCTGATTATTCCTTTAGCTGCCCCGGAAAGGTTCCATGGGGATCCACAAAAAGCTCAACTTTTTTTGACGCAATGTTCGTTACATTTTATGTGTCGAGCCAATTTATTCCCTGATGCAAAATCTAAGGTGGCCTTTATTTTATCTTATTTGGGTGGAGATGCAGCTAACTGGGCAATGCCATTAGTGTCCAAAGATGACCCCTTTCTGTATGATTTTGAGTTATTTAAAACTGAATTCTTGAGAATTTTTGATAGACTCAAAATTTCCCAAGCCACTGATAATGAGCTGCTGGAACTTCGTCAGGGTTCAAAAGGCTTGGTGACATATTTAACACAGTTTAACAAGCTTCTTGTCGAAACCAATTGGCCCGAAGAGAAAAGAGCCGCCCTTTTTTATCGTGGGTTGAGAGATGAATTCAAAGATACCCTGGCGCAAATTCCAAATCGTCCAACGGAATTATCTGCTCTAGTGGATTTAGTGCTGGAGATAGATTTTCGTTGGTCGGAGAGGAAGGTAGAAAAGAAAAAGGAATCCAAGTGGAACATCCCTCGTTTCGATAGAACTCGACAAGAAGTTGAAAAATCGTCTGGATCTGTTTCTGAAGGGGAACCCATGCAGATTGGAGCAGTGCGCGGGCCACTAAGTAAAGAAGAGAAGTTAAGTTAAGTTAAGAGACTGTGTTTGTACTGTGGAATCAGTGGTCATTTTGTTAAGGAATGTCCAAAAAGACCAAAGTTTCCGGTGAAGGGAAACGCCCAAAACCACCAGTAGACGGGATCGCTCTGGTGGCGCAAGAAGACAAAACGATCTCAGAAACTCATCAAATAATCAACACATTGCAGACCTTAGCCCCTCATTTGGTTCTGCACCTGACGATTAAATTTCGTGAACACCAGATTCTTGGAGGAGCTATTATGATTGATTCAGGTGCTACAGGCAACTTCTGTGACCTCAAATATGCTCAGCGCATGGTCATTCATGCTATTTTGAAAGAAAAGAGTGAACCTGTTCGTGCAGTGGACGGTACCAACTTATCGTCAGGTCCGATTACCAGTCACACAGAACCGTTGGAACTTATCCAGGCTGATGGTCATCGGGAAGTGTTGCAATTTAACCTCATTGATGCATTCCAATTTCAACTTATTTTAGGATTACCCTGGTTAGCGATGCATAATCCTACTATTGATTGGGAAAACCGAACTGTGGAAATGAAGTCAACCTTTTGTTCTGAACATTGCTATTGTGCGGCTAACGAATCACTTGAACCTTCCCAAGCGTCTTTATTATCTTACGGAGGGGATTCTATCGGAGTAATTAGTACCGTGAAGATTCCTGCAGAGTACCAAGACTTTCAAGAAGTCTTTAGCGAAGCAGAAGCCAAACAATTGCCTCCGCATCGTCCTTACGATTGCGCTATAGACCTGGAACCAGGATCCGTCCTTCCTTGCAGTCGTATTTATGCATTAACGGAAGCTGAGAATTGCCATCTGAGGAGTATTTGGATAAATACCTTGCCAATGGATTCATTAGACCCTCCCAGCCACCAGTGTCGTCTCCTATATTTTTTATTCCTAAAAAGGAGGGCACTTTGAGATCGTGTATAGACTACCGTGCCCTAAATCGAGTGACAATAAAGAATCGCTACCCTCTTCCATTGATTTCAGTCCTTTTGGATCAGATAAAGGAAGCTGAAATCTTTACGAAATTGGATCTAAGGGGAGCATATCATCTAATTTGAATGAAGGTAGGACATGAGTGGAAGACAGCTTTTCGAACCAAATTTGGATTGTTCGAGTATTGTGTGATGCCTTTTGGGCTCTGTAATGCTCCAGCTGTGTTTCAGCATTTCATCAATGATGTGATGGGAGATCTCATTGATAAGATTGCGATAATTTATTTGGATGATATTTTGATTTTATCTCAAGATCCACAGCAATATCCAGAGCATGTAAGAATGGTTCTTAGTCGCCTCCGTTCCCATCATCTCTATGTCAAGCTCAAAAAATGTGTCTTCAGTTCGCCTCGAGTGGAGTTCCTGGGTTTTGTTCTTTCCCGTCAGGGAATCACCATGGATTCCAAGAAGGTGTTGGCAGTGGAGAGTTGGCCCTCCCCCAAGAACGTAAAGGAGATTCAAAGGTTTCTTGGATTCGCTAACTTTTACCGACGTTTCATTCAGGGGTTCTCTCAGCTAATCGTACCCATCACACGTTTACTCAAGAAGGGAGGGAAATTTCAATGGTCTGTAGAAGCGGAACAAGCATTTGCTCTTCTCAAGAAGAGTTTCACCACGGCTCCCATTTTACTGCATGCTGATCCTGCGGAGCCCTTCTTTGTGGAAGCAGACGCTTCAGATCAAGCTATTGGTGGGGTCCTGTCTCAACGTCACAAGGAAACTGGACAGTTGCATCCGGTGGCATTTCGATCCAGAAAATTGAGTTTGGCTGAGATTAATTACACTATTGCAGAAAAAGAGTTGCTGGCAGTCAAAGATGCTTTTGAAGATTGGAGACACTACCTATTAGGGGCTAAACATACTGTGACGTTTTTTTCTGATCATAAGAATTTGCAATTTTTTAAGACAGAAAAAACACTCACCCCTCGGCAACTCCGTTGGTCTTTATATTTTGCAGATTTTGATTTCGTAATCACATACCGCCCCGGAAGTAAAAATGGAAAGGCGGATGCCTTATCTCGGATTCTAACGGAAGAGCAGGAACATTCTGTGGACCCTCAGCCGATCAATCCTGAGACCAAGATTGTGTGTGTCATGTCCATAGACAATATGCATGAGGAGATTCGAAAGGAATTATCTCCTGAAGCGATGGAACTTTGGGTTTCGCAAGGGCCTGAAAGAAGAATACAAAATGATCTACCCTATTTCAAGGAAACCTTGTATTTGCCCACTGAAGCTCTACAGAAAAAAGCTATGATGGAATGTCATGATCAACCTTTGGCTGGGCATAAAGGCATAGCTAAAACCCTAGACTTCTTGCAGCGCTATTTTTGGTGGCCTGAAATGTCTTCACAAACGAAACAATATGTTCAGACTTGCGAGCTTTGTGCTCGTAGTAAACCCGCTAGGCAGGCACCTCAGGGGTTATTGCAACCATTGCCCACACCTTCCCATCCTTGGCATACAGTCACTATGGATTTGATTGTTGAGTTACCTCTTAGTCAAGGGTTTAACACCATCCTGGTTATGGTTGACACCTTCACCAAGATGAGTCATTTTGTACCACTAGTTGGTATACCCACTGCTTCTGAGCATGCAAAGCACTTCAGTGAACACATAGTAAAACTGCATGGAGTCCCTAAACTAGTAATTTCAGATAGGGGTTCGCAGTTTGTGTCCCATTTCTGGAAGGCTTTTTTACAAGGGTTGGGAGTGGAGGTTAGACATTCTACTAGTTACCATCCAGAAACCGATGGTCAAACAGAACGTGTAAATCAAGAGTTAGAGCAGTACCTTCGGTTGTTTCTTTTGGATCAAGGGGGAGAATGGTCTAAGTTGTTATGGATGGCGGAATTCGCATTTAATAATGCTAAGAATATGTCCACTGGATAGTCTCCCTTCTACTTGAACTATGGGCGACATCCGAATCCTTTTCAGACTCACATTGATTTAAAGGTACCAGCTGTTGAGGGACTTATGAGACAATTGACTTCCATTCATGAGTCAGCTGAAGCTAATTTGTTAAAGGCAAAAGAGCATTATAAAAGACATGCAGATAAACATCGTAGACCGGCCCCTGAATATTGGGCGGGGGATCAGGTTTGGTTATCCTCTCGTAACCTTCATTTAAACGGTAATCGAAAATTTCAACCCCGGTTTGTTGGTCCTTATCAGATTGACCAAGTGTTAGGCCCGGTTTCAGTGAGACTAAAATTACCTCCTGGTCTGGGGATTCATCCAGTTTTTCATGTCTCACTTTTGAAGAAAGCTGCACCACACACTAGGTTATTGAACCCTCCAGCTCCTCTGGTCATTGATGGTCACCCAGAATACATAGTTAAGGGCATTTTGGATTCTAAATTTACTAGGGGTCAGCTTTACTACCTGATTGACCGGAAGGGGTATGGTCCTGAGGATAGGTCTTGGGAACCGGCAGGAAATGTTCATGCCCCTCAATTGAAGAAGAAATTTCACTCACAGAATCCACACAAGCCAGGACCGATAAATCGGTCTTTGAGAGGGGGTACTGTCAGGAATCCTGTTGTTGCCTCTATTTTGGGTCAAGGAAAACATCAGGTCACGAAGAGGTTTAGAATCATTGTTAAACCTAGCTTGGTAAACATTTGGGGAAACCTTTACGTGAGGAACTGCACACTGTAAGATGGCCACCGTGTTGTTTACAGTCTAGTTTTCCTTTCTAACACACCTGTGTAGTCACTAATGGTTAAAACAGGTGCGCGCGCTTCCCCCAGGGCACTTCAACTGAATTCCGGAGAGGGTAGTTGAGTTAGCGCTTCCTCCACACTTATTTCAAGTGCGTAGGTTTGAGTTCGCAGTTTTCATAGAAATAATCTAGAGAGTAATTACGACAATTCCAGAGTCCAGACGGATTTCCACTGAAGCTTTCAGAGAGGTATCTGACGTTTTCGTGAAGTCCGTATCGAAGCAGCTTCAGGACACAGAACCGGCTGAGAAGCTCTTTTCCTTTTGAAAGAGAGGTTGGAAGACGTATTTGCCATTCCTGCAACCTCCGCTCAGTTTGCTGTAGCATAAGCCCTCCCCCCCCCCCCCCCCCCCCCCCAGCAAGGTCTTGGACTGAGACTTTCCCTTGCGTTTTACCTTCTCCTTTTCCTTCCCTTCTTCCCTTCCTTGTTCCTCTTTGCACGTTGCTTCATCAGTTTGGAACCAGCGTGGGATACTTCGCTACAGTGCAAGATACAGACTCTTCATTATTTAGGTCAAGTGTATATAATACAGTTAGGTTGAGCGGAACTCCCCGTCAGGCATACAGGTATAACGAATTTCAGCATTGTTAGCTTTCCTAGCATAGTCCAACACTAAATGTCATGTGTTCACTTACAGCTGCAGGGAGTCAGTCGCAACACAAAGACAACCTTAGAAGAGGGGCCACAACTCATTCTTAGACTGGTAGGAAACTCTCTGTTATGTTATATGATATTTAGAGCGTTAGGAGAGAAGTTGTTTATCTTTTGCCCCTTTGTGCATTAGGTATCTTCTCCTTCCTGAGAACTACAAGAAGACTATCAGGGAGCCGAGAGAGAGGAACAGTGTCGGAAGGAGTTGTCTCTTCTTTCTCTTCCACTTCCCCTTTCCCCTCTGTTAGTGTGCTTGCTCTGAATATTGGAGCGGGGATACTGGTAGAGGGACGTTGGGAGTATCGTCACTTCTGCCTCCGTGAAGATTGGAGCACCTTGACAGCACCTTACTATGCAATTAATTGAAAACAAAACTTTAAAAAAACAAAGCTCTCTAACACACTGTCTTTTGGAGCAAACAGTGCACATACAGCCTTTCACAGAAGGGATGGACTACATGGCACGTTGTTGTTAAAGCACGGGTTCCTGTGGTGCCCAGAAAACGAGGTCAGCGATCCGTTCCAATACTGGCACTGCCCGTCAGTGTCACACACACCGGACCGGTGCGGACAGTCCAGAGGCTCACGGGGATCAGCTGCTGCCTGGGTAAATTAGCTCTCTACAGGTGGGTGAGACGCTATAAAATAAACATGTAAAGCAGCCTGCACTCTTTTGTAGCCAGGCAAGGTTCGAGCTATTTAAATTGCTGAAAAACGGTAGAAAAAAAGAAACGTGTAATGATTAAAGTTATTTTTTTACCAGGTTAAATAATGCAAATTTTGCATAGTGAATGGGGAAAATAAAGAGTGCTTAACAACTCTCAAAGACTACGTTACTAAAGTAGTCTGTATTAATTTTGAAGAGCTCTTTTTTCCCTATAAAAAGTTAACTGTATTCATACTGCTGAAAAACGAATTGTGTAATGTTTATTTCCCAATATTTAACCTGCTGAAAAAATAAGCGTGTAATGTATTCTGCGGCAATTACGAAGCTGTCTTTTGACCCTGGGCAAGTTTCACGCTATACAAACTGCCAAAAAAGTGGATTTTGCCTGTCACCCATGCGCTGATTTCAAACGCAACATCAAAGCGGCCGAAAGGGGAGAAAGGAGGGGTGAGTGCACGCCGAGGTGACAAGAAGGACTGGGCGACAAGGGAGGGGGGGGAATGCCAGCAGCAGAGTAGCCTGATTAAAGCTGACGAAAAGGGAGGCGGAGGAGTGAGTAGGGGGCGGAGAGGAGGCTATGAGGGAGAGCGACGTAAAGCCATATGGCTGCTTTGCGCGTGTGCACGCCTAGTGCACTGTAGCTCTATGCCAGCGATGCCAGCGGTAGCACCTTGAAGATCCCCTTACTAAATGTCTCGCTAGCAGCGCATGCGTGCTGGCTCAGCGAGACCTAAAAATCTAGGTTTAATACAGGCTACACACCAGAGACTATGGGCAGACCTGGAAAAACGAAGATTACATGGGAAACAAATAGATAAAACCACAAATAAAATATGTAATGGTACCAGGCGCAAGTACAGTGATCTATGGACTAAACAGATTGAAACAAAATTTTTAGATTACAATGATAAATGCAACATTAGAGATGTTGTAATCCTGAATACCGAACTATATAGAATTGATGTATGATATGTGGTGCAATGAGGAAACACTTTATATAATCAAAATGTCAATAAAACAGATTGTCCAAAAAAAAAAAAACTTTACTCAGTCCTCATTGAATGATTATTCCTGGTGTGAATTCAGATTTCTGCCGTTTACCCGTTTGCCTACAATGGAAGCACGTGACCAAGATGGCAGGCTACCTCTAAGCCAGTCATGCTTTGGGCTGCAGCAAGACTGCTGGGCAGGGTGCAGGTCTTCCTTTTCTCCAGGCAGACCTCCAAGAGCTACCACAGACACCCAAACACGCTTAGGCAGAGAAGTGCAGAGGGTCCGTGGAGGATAGTGGAACCATACAGATAGGAGGAAAGGCGCAGACCCTAGGACCTACAATTGATAAGCTCTATATTGAATCCCATGTGTCCTCCTGCCTCATTTAGTATGTTGTTGCATGGAGTATTGTCAGTGTGCAGAATATTTCATTTCCCAGATCTAACCAGCGCCGGTTGACGGAGTCAGAGAAGACCGGGAGGCCGAGATGGAAACATCAGTAGCTCCTGGTGGGTTTTAAATATTAGAGTACTTGAACCTTTTATGGACCTGTACATACCAATAAACTCATTCTATGTTGTACTTAAAGGCGTAACAGAAGACTTATTTTTACTAATGTAACAGTCTGATAAGAAGCAATGTGTAGTGCATGCTAAATAGGCTCAGAGCATTGTACTCTGAGTCAACAGACTGGAGAAACCCCACAGACTCCCTGGTCTGAGAAGGGCGTCTTTCCTGCCTGCTCAGACCAAACTCTGTGCTGCATGTGGCTCTGCAGCACTGGGATTGGACAGGGATTATGTCCCAGGGGCTGCTGGGACAAGCAGGCAGGAAGAGGAGAGGCGGCGTGACTAGGCGCGACCCTGGAGTGGCTGGCGGCAAAAGGTACTTAAAAAGGGTACTTAAAAAAATATATTGTATTCCACCCGTCCCGCGACGTACCTTTCCGCCAGGTCCCACGTCTCTGCTCCTGCCTCCAAATCCAGGAATAGGAGGCAGGCAGCCAGGTTCCCTCCCCTAAGACAATCACAACTCTGCAATGCTCAGAAGTAGGCAAACCACTTCTCCCCTGCCATGCTTTGAGAGCAGAACAGGCCGCCCTTCCGCCCGAAAAGCAGCAGGAAGCATAACATGATAACGCAAAGTTATCATTTTATCTTTCTATTATGTACACCACGCACTGCTTAAAAGCAGTGGGGTGATGCTCCTCCGCCATAGTAGAGGATGCGGCCCTGTATTTCTTGTGCCCTTTCGATGTCTGCCCTTTCTCTGCATTTCGGCGCAACTTTTAAACCTGAATGGAAGGACAACTGCATACCTTTCAACCAATAAAATAAAGTATAAGAAAAAGATCAGTTCCTGCTCATAGTAGAAGTCAGCCAGCCAGTCAGGCACTGTTTGCAAAATCAAGCCAAGAGATCATTATTACTACCTTCCTTGAACCATGTCTTAAGTGTTTGATCCTAATAAGTTGGCAGAGTCTGGACCTCCTATCCTTCCTTGTCTGCAGCCTAAGATTCCCCTTTGATCTATGACTCACAAGCTTCTCATGGCACAGATCATGCACTACCCTCTCACACAATTCACATTAACACCCCCCCCCCCTTCATATGGGACCTGCAACTGCTAGATACTGTGTGTTTACTATTTTCTAAGTATCTGCCACCCTGGGTAATGCTTGTATGTTCAGAGATACCAGTGGTACTCCATTCCTGAACTATTACGCTAAAGGCTGCTAGCCATACCTTTACTATGTCAGCTGCACACTCCATAGTCCTTTACACAAAAGGGACCAAACAATGGCACTTTTGCATTGCTGTTTATGCTCATTAATGAAGGGCTCTGAAACCTTAAAAGATTTGGGGGTGAGAGGGTTGACTAGTTCCCAACCACCTTGCAGAGGATTGCTCAAGGCGTAAAATATGTGGCTGAAACTTCTTCTGGCATCGTGTTTAGCCCCCAGTTCCATGCAGCCCTTTCTTTTGGATCCGAATGGAATGTCTCAACTGAAAACAAAGTGTACAATTATTCTTGCAAAATTCCAAAATTACAGCTGGTTTATTTTTCGAATTGTTTGAATTCTAAATAAGTACGAACACATAAACAGTCTGCCAAAACCTTTTGGTGGGTATTTTGGCTGTGGTCATTTTAGATAACCACCATAAACTACTGCAACAATTCTCACTTAGACTCACTATTCATCTAATATACTGTTTCTGTTAAGGCGACATTAAGAGCATAATTTACGGTGGCACCTACCCCTCTGGAATCTGGTATTTACCAATCATCTATTAAACAGTCAAATGTGTTTCAATATTTTATAAACCACTGTCAATTGAATATGAAATGTTGCTTAAACATGCCTCACTCACTCTGCATACTTCTAAATGGTGAGACCCATTGGCTTTGTTCGCTTTTTCCTTTTATTTATATTTCTCAGATTGTTTTTGCTAGAAATGTGTTTTACAATCCCAAAAATCTATAAGACACTTATTTTGTGTACTAGGTGAACGGACATGGAATGTTTAAACAACTGTGGCATTCAAGTGAAACATCTGTAACCTTTACTCTGTGACTAAATAGCACCACTGCTCTGCCTTCTTGCTTGCAGGCCTAATACGCCATGTTTACATCATAGCCGGAACATAATGAAAAATTGTTCCTTTCTTACACTTGAATTAGTTTTAAGTGTGCCATTTTGCATTCAAATGTAGAAAGACATGGAAACCAATCCTTTATTTTCTATTAGAAAACAGCCACTGTCCCCTATCTCTCATTATGGTGCAGACTACAAGACCGAACAACAAAAATCCATATTATTGATCTGGCCAAGTCTCCACAATTATTCTTTAGAAGGAAACACCGACGATAAATTACATCTGCACTGGCTTTTCATCTGCTGTTCGATATAAGTGATCTCTCAGGGCAGGCTGGAGACCTTAAATCGTCAACACCCTTGTCAAAGGCACTAAGGAGGCTGGGGCCTCCCACAAACTGCTCACTATATCTATTGGGAAAGAACTTTTAACCTTTAATCTGTAGCAGTAATGTAGCTTTTTGCTATTTGGGAGGGGACAGAGTTGGGTTCACATTTCCACTCGAATTTCAGGCGTTAGATTCGTTTCACGATAACCTGAAATGATTTCCCTTTTATGACTGAAAGGAAATGCATCTTATGACAGCCATACTAGTTGCTACCAATTATTTCTCGCTCCCTCATAGAAATCAGATTTTCTGAAGCGAAGTAATTTCTTATCTTACGCATTTCAGCACTTAGTCGACAGTAATTCCTTTTTTTTTTATAATCAATCTGTAAAGCCTGCTGGAAATGCTTCTGTAGGCTGCGCTTCATTTCTCTGTTATATTTTTAGGGTCAACTTGCACACAATTGTTTATTTTTCCCGCGCACACAATATTTTCTTTAAAAAGAATACGCATTTCTATTAAGTATGCGGGGATATTTTTGAGCTTTTAATGACTGTAAATGTTCCACAATAACTACGGGTAGTGCGGCAGTGTAAATCGATCATTGGAAACATCGCCATTGTATATTTGCTTTATGTTTGTAAGAATCCAGAATAAAAATGTATGCAATTTAAGCGGTCTCGTGAAAAGACACGTTGGATGACTCTTGCCCTCTTCCACCAATTGAGTAGTAACGGAAATGTGAAATGACACTGTGCACTTGTGAATCTAGCTAATGCATACTATTGGACAGAACACTTCTATCATTTGTGTTCTCAAAAATCACATGAGCCCTGCCCGGCCCATGATCGACCACTTCTTTTATTACAAGAACAGGGACAAGATGCTCCCTTTGGCTTGTAGTCAACAAGCTTTACTTTTTGACTCTCATAAACCTATGATCTTTCCTGACTATACAAGACTTGTTCAACAACAGCCTAAAAGGAAACTAGGTTCTATGAACATCTGGTACATCCTCCTCTACCCCACAGGGTTAAAGGTCATTTTACAATCCTGCACATTCTTCTTTGAAACCAGGTGGCAGTGTGGGAGTGGGTTGAGGAGAGACTAGTCATCTGACCAGCAGCAGCTGCTTGATGACATCCTCCCTCGCCAGCAGGCTCTCAGGTGTCACCCAAGAAACCCAACACTACTGAAACGGAAATCGCTCCCACTTTGTATAAATCATTGTTGTCCCACCTAGTCAGGATGAGCGACGACAAAGCATGGTGGATGACGCAGGGGACGGATGTGGGAGGGACTTTGCCACTGTCGGACATGTTCTCCTCATGATTGTGCACCATCTGCTTAAGATGCAGTCTCTTCTCCATAGCTGACTTTTATGCTGCATACTAAGCTGTGTTGCATGTTGATTGTTTACCGATTAAACTGTTGGTCGTGGGGCGAGTGGAGATGAGGTATGCCGCGTTGTCTGTTGCAGACAGTTCGCCCCCTCCATTTTCTTTGTCACAAGGCTTTTTTTCATTATTCTGTTCACTTTGTATTGGAAATGTTCCATTGGTGCACAGTTGGGATATGAACCACTGAGGTATGATGTCCTGGTTGCCCCGTTAGTGACGATCTCTTTTATATCCGGCAACATATGATTAAGTGTGCATGAAGTATAAGGTGGGAGGAGTGGAGATATTTTAATTCTGTTACTGTTTTAGAGAACCATGTTTTTTCCCCCTGACCTACGCAGATATATTAAATATTGTTGCCAGAGACACACAGGCCAATCTACTGCGGACTCTCTTCTCAATGGCTGACCATCAACCTGGGCTATGCGAGAATTGGGTCCGCATAGAAACATGGAAGATGAAGGGCCTGCTTAACAGAATTAAAGGGGGACAGTGCCTAGAACGGCGAAGAGGATTAACACCGACATACTCCTCTTTCACTAGACCCCGCCTTATGGCCAATAGATGTCCCTTTTTGGCCCGGTTTTTCACACGATTTCCATTGAGGGTTTATGAGAAGAACACCAATACTTATTAGAAGTTAAGTACCTTTTAAGGCGACAATAACATGGCATGAGCGTTCAGATAGATACATGTCTGTTACTGGCCTTCTGAATGGAGAGCCTTTGTCCCTGGTTGGCATTTATGGCCTGCTTCCATCACTTTTCTGGAAGTCATTACTTGTTTGGTTGGTGGCCTGTTAAAGCATCCTGTAGTTTTGGGAGGAGATTGGGATGGGGAGGTGGATGAAGCTCAAGATAGATGGCTAAGAGCTGGTAGACCCCCAATGCTTACGTCCTTAATGACAAAGTTCATGGGGTCCCTTGGACTATGTGATGTATGAACACTTTCATCTATATGAGGAAGGCTTCACATGTGTTCGCGGGGGAGGTGGCAAATCGGCCGTTTTCCTGCTTATACTACTTCCAACTACCCAGGTTGGAGACACATGGGATGGCTGGGGTACAGATTCTGGCTTGAGGCCTTTCAGATCATTCTCCTGTAGAAATCTACCTCTGGTTAAGCCACAACTATTGCCGTTTCTGTGGTAATTGTGCACCTGGTACCTTCAAGGCAAGCTCAGTAGAACACACATAGGTGAGGTGATCAATATATACTTCACTACCAATTGGAATATAGTTGATTCTTCCAAGGTCCTGCGGGAGGCCTTTAAGGCCAACTTACTAGGCAATACTATCAGCTTCCAAACAGGACGTAAAGACAAACAGCAACAAACCATAACTGGTTTAGGGTTTTAATGCCTTGGTCTTGAATCCAAATATTTGTGCTCTCTGTCACCGGTTATCCTCAGGGATATAATGCAGAGAAAGATGCTGCTTCAGTATCTCTTAACGGATGAGACTTGAAGGCATAGCTAGCTTTAATTTTCCGAGTAGCATTTATCAATGTGGGGATAAGGCAAGCACAATGCTTTACCCCCTATGCAAAAATGTACATGCCTTGATTACACATCTTTCCAGCACAGATATCTAGATAATTCGGAGATTCCAAGATTGCCCGGCAATTCAATCATTATTATGCTGACCCGTTCTCCAGTAGGGGGAGCGGAGGGATGGGGTAAATACCAAGAAGCAGGCGAGATTTTTTTGTGTCCAATCATCCACTTCGGGGTCTGACGAGACTGAGAGGAGCCTAGTGGAAGGGCACCTCACTGCTACTGAGGTGACAGAAGCTTTGTGCCAGCTACAATCAGAGACAAACAGATTCCCTTTGATCATAAAAGAATGATAAACCCAATAAAAAACACCTAATAAAATGCAATTTAAATACATATATAAAGGAAAATTCATCATAATAAAACTGATGCCCTCTGCCGTATTGCATGTTGAATATAAGTTGCACTTAAAAAGCAGATCCTTGCCGTTGTCAATAATTGCAAAAATGCTAAAGTGGCGCCACAGAATCTGATATTAGCCTGCTTTAAAAAAGGTAAGATGAACAGCTTTCTAAATGGTGCATAATATTTACAGAAGAACATAAATGTGCAACGTGCTTTGTACAGAGCAGCCATCACAAGGACACAGGGATAATTTAGCAATGTAGGAACCCGATATAGGATAAGCCACTAAAAAGTGCACATTATTCAATCTTAGCCTCACTAGCAGGAACCTATGGTGCAAATAGGTTACCCAAGTTAAGTACGGCTCAATACCATTACTAAACCATATTACAACATAAGCTTGGACAGTGGGCTTATCAGCTTCCATCCACACTCTCTTATACATGCAATTGGCTAAAAACATTGCCTTCAAAGTAATCAAAAAAGCTAACCATAAACTTGTCTAGGGTGTTAAAAAGATCTATCAGGTTCAGGCTAATACAAGCTTTGAGAACGTACCTGATCCCAGGTATTTTTAAATAATGATCTAACTTCAAGCAGCCAGAAAGAACCGCCCTGGTCCTTTTATTAAAATGGTGCTCCTTTGTTCAGTAGTGTTGCTGTATTTTTTTTTCTTAACATACAATAAATGTACATCTGGGAGGCAGTGGCAAACATCCATAGATTTCTTGCTACAATGCGCACAGATTGACGCATGGGAAGAGAAACTTTATGCTGGCTCAGTAAGGAAATAACTTGCAGCTGACACCTGCAGGAGTTAAAATCTTGGCAAGAGCAGCTCAGCCTTCCACTTTTCTGAGGGCGGTAAACTAAATATCAATAAATGGCTAATAATGACACTCGGTTTTCACATCACTTAGAATTGGGGGTTGTTCGCGTAAGAGATGCTATATAGAACAAGTTAACACTACAAATAATCGGGGAATTTAGCAAACAAATAGGTCAGCAAAAGAGATTCAACATTAGCCGAGATGGGAGTATGTAAGGTACAAGGTTATCTTTCATATGGTTGGAAATAGTACTTATTTGACACAAACGTGTGTACGTTTTGCTTATCAGTACAGTCACAAAAATCCAAGTTCACACACTTCTAAAGTTATTGAAATTCAAAGCAAACTCTTATAAGTTTACAAATTACCATATCAAAAAAACTTCAGGAGTACCATTTTACAAACAGCACACAGTACACAGTTCAGGATGTTCCCTCAGTATATCTCCAATCCCCTGAATTTCACAAAAAAAATGACTTCAAGAATTTTATGGTTAGCTTTTCAAAATAAAGTCCCCTGAAATTGACTCATTTACATCACCTCTGAGCCTTAGCTTGCAGAGTGTCATTATAAGCCTTAATGTATGCCGTTCGGCAAGGAGCACCCACATAGTCTTCTAGTCCAGGTCTATAAATAATTGCGAGCTTCAAGCATTGGTATTCTCTGCCTTTTTTATCAGCCTAAAACTCCTGACAAGGGTTCAAGGTAATCCTGTAATAGGAACATTACAATTTTTTCAAGAAATGTTGCTACAAAAGACAATATGAATTGTCTGGATCTAGTGAATCCAATCAATCAATCAATATTATTTGTAAAGCGCGCTACTTACCCGTGAGGGTTTAAGGCGCTGAGGGGAGGGGGGAGCTGCTACTGTTCGAATAGCCAGGTCTTGCGGAGTCTCCTGAAGGTCTGTAGGTCCTGTGTCTGCCGTGGGTGAGGGGGAGGGTGTTCCATGTCTTGGCGGCGAGGTGGGAGAAGGATCTACCGCCGGTGGTTGCTCTTTGGATGCGGGGGACGGTGGCGAGGGCGTGGTCTGCGGAGCGGAGCTGGCGGTGTAGAAGTTGAGGCGGCAGTTGAGGTACGCTGGTCAAGTGTTGTGGAGTGCTTTGTGTGCGTGGGTGAGGAGCTTGAAGGTTATCCTCTTGTTGACGGGGAGCCAGTGCAGGTCTTGCAGGCGGGGTGTGATGTGGCTGCGTTGTGGGATGTCGAGGATCAGACGTGCTGAAGCATTGGAGCCGTTTGAGGAGCTTCGTCGAGGCTTCGGCGTAGAGGGCGTTTCAGTAATCCAGTCTACTGCTGACGAGAGCTTGGGTGACTGTCCTTCTGGTTTCGGTGGAGATCCACTTGCAGATCCTGCGAAGCATGCGGAGGGTGTTGAAGCAGGAGGAGGAGACGGCGTTGACCTGCTTTGTCATGGAGAGGGTGGAATCGAGGATGACCCCTAGGTTGCGTGCGGGGTCGGTGGGTGTGGGGGCCGTTCCTAGCGAGGAGGGCCACTAGGAGTCCAGGAGCCCAACATTGTATTTGTAAATTGGTTAAACTTAGAGTTTCCTCAATGGTGAATGGAAGTATGCTTTGTCGTATGGAGAATTGGAATAAAAACAATAAGAAAGTGGTCATTGACTCAATATAATTATTGACGGTTTCTGCAGACAATCAGAGCAAAAGAGCGAAATAATGTATTTTAAAAAGGGCTGAAGCGAGAATTGAGGAGATGGCGATTGAGAACCAAATACTGGCAGGGCCAGACTGGCCGTAGCAGGCACCGGGCATGTCCCCAGTGGATCATCAGGGTGGGGCCGGTTTTAGACCCCTGGGGGTAGTTTTTGTTACCAGGAGCCGGTGTGCTGCTGTATCGGCCCCCAGCAACAAAAGTGGCACAAAGCTTTAAGCTTTCCGCTAGCAGCCCTCCCCCCCTCCCCCTCCCCTTCCCGCCGGCTGAGCTCCTTGCCAGGGATGATTTCGATTCCCAGTCCGTCCCTGGTTACTGGGTGTAGGGGTTGTTGAGGCAGATGACTGGGTGGTCTGCACCATCTCTAATTAAAAGGTTCCATATGTCTAAAGGTACAGTCAAATGGTGTGGAGTTTGAGATTCAATAATTTATTGACGGTGACACACTCTGTCACACACATGCACATGTTGTGTCACAGATTTGGATAACCTTAATTAAGGAGTGAAAGTGACAAAAGATGAAATCTTCAGATCTTGGCATGATGCTCAAACCTTGTGAGCATCCACCTGGATGCTCTATTCTCCGTTGAGTATTATATAGACAGACAGGATCGGTCCTTTTTTGCATTATCTATCAAAGAGGATCACATCATTTTAAAAAGTATGAAGGAAGACTATTTACGTGACTTTTGAATTTTTCCATCCAGCCATCCATTTGGGTTTGTCAAAGTTTGTATTTTAATTTTTTTCGAAAACATGTAAAACGGAGGTTAATTTTACAAATTCCCACCGATGAAAAAGTTACTTGCCCTTGGTAACAATCTTTCTGGTGGATAGTCTAACAACCTTCAGATTCCTCACCTGTAGAATAATCCCTGGCGAAAAACTTGATTTGGAAACTTCAAAGCACTCATGTTACAGGTATTGGGCACTAGCTTCATAAAGAGGTAAAAGTGTGATCATGTGACAAACCCAAAGCAGCAAAATCAGGGAACACGTTAGATTCGCCAACTTGGCACTGATATTGGCGAAACGCTCAATCACAATGAAATGGAAATCTGCAAAGCCTCCAACAGTATAGGCCTGGCATGAAGAGGTAGTTTGATGGGGCAGGGCTGAAAGCATGGCAATTTGGAGAGAGGAAATGAGAGGTTTGAGGAAAAATCCGATTTCCTTACAGTGGGATACTATACTGAAATCATTTGCCTTCCCTACATTGAATAATGCATAGTATACGCAATATTTAAGGTACCGTATAACCGTCAATTACAGACCCTACACGAACCCTACAGAATCATAATGTGTGGGGGTGTAAACCGAGCATTTAACACAATGGGAAAGTTATGTGAGACCTGATGCCCCTTAAGACACTATACGATAGAAGTGAGCCAGGATAGGGAGGGGGAGGGAGCTAGATAGTTAGCAGATGTGGGGAGGTGGGAGGGGACCGGTTGTTGGGGCAATATTCTATGACTGTATGCACAACACTTCAACTGTGATACAATATGTAGATGCATATAAAGGCTGATAATACTGAATGTTGGACGATATATATGTATGTTGGCCTATATGCCAAAATTAATAAAATATGTTAAAAAAATTTGACATATTCAAAGCCATATAGTGCCCACTCAAGCACAACAACGTCAGTTTCTATCCATTTTCTCCAGGAAACAACCATTAAAAATGTGGTTTTTACCTTGTTGTGCCTTTACCACGCATTTCTTAGCACGCGTATTTTTACCACATGCATGCCTTTACAACGCATGCCTTTACCACACATTTAAGGTAAGTTGGGGGTCTCCCCCTGTTGAACGGTAAAAAATGTATTCTGTTAAGTAAGCCTCTACTCCTCTTCCATGTTGTCTACCAGCCCCCATTTTATGTTTCTGTGGGGACTTTCGTAAAGTCAGAGGTTACGTGTTCACTGAAAGCTGGTTGTATTGATAAGGCTTGTGTGTCACAGTAAGGAGCCCTGCCCTGCCTAAGGGCCTAAGTGAAGAGATGCTTTATTTGTTAGCCCACCAATGCCTGTAACCTCCCTTGCCTATCTACAAAGATGACGTGAGTAGGGGTTTATCAGGATTCAACTGTTCAGCATGTAAGCATTATACAAAGGGGTTGTGCAAGCATTATGTAACAATGACAAAGTGGTTTCAATGTGTTTCATGACGCACCGAAAAGTATAAATGCCATCAATAAAATGGAGCTTCTCGTGTTGGGGAAGACTCCATCAATCTGGTCGTCGGCATGGTGGCCATTAGAACTCGGCGCCATCCCAAAGCCCTCAGAGCAGGTGAAAAATGTAGGGGTCAGTTTAGACGCGACTCTGTCCTTCGAACACCACACTAGAGGGATAGCAGGTAAATGCTACGGCATCCTTAAGACCCTGCGTAAGACCCTGGATTCCCTCCCTGCAACTAGTAGAAAAACTTTAATCCATACCCTTGTAACTCCCCATCTTGACTACAGCAATTCATTGTACATGGGCCTGAGTAAAAAAAAGGTCTTCATCGTCTGCAATGCATGCAGAACGCAGCTGCCAGACTGGCACTTAACCTGTCTAGAAAGTCCTCAGGGAAACGTGCCTTAGCCACTCTCCATTGGCTGCCCATACGGGAGCGCGTTGTATTCAAAACAATGTGCATGACTCACCGCATTGCCCAAGGGAAAGGGCCAATATATCTCCAAAAATTACTGACCAAGTATGCTTTTCCAAGTGCCCAGAATTTACCGGGCGCGTATGGGCGGCCGGTCCTTCAAATACTTGGCCAGTAAACAATGTAACTCCCTACCCATTGAACTCCGGATGGAGCCATCGGAGAGGAGCTTCCGTCAAAAACTAAAAACCTATCTATTCCCGAAGCTATGAGATTCCTGTCTTTGCCCCCCAACCTCTACTCTCTTCTTCTCTCTGGAGCGGCCCAGTCCTTTGTCTATACAGCACGGGGACACACTGATCCTAGTGTAACCAGGCGCTATACAAGATGTTTTATTATTATTATTATTTGAACTTGTACTTGTTAGCCCCCTCCCTCTGGCACTTGCAGTGTCTGAGTGATGGGACTCCTCGCATGAGTGAAATAAACTTGTATTTTGTTTCCACTCCAGTGTTGATCCTCATTTTGTGAACCCGTAGACTAAAGGTGTTCCTGCACCAGTGAGACAGATACAAATCTCACTTTTACACCCCCACAAATACACAGTTTTTATATACAAAAACAATGTGTGGTAATGGCATGCGTTGTAAAAGCATATGAGTGAAAAAAAAAGGCGTGGTAACAAATAAGTGGTAAAGGTATGCAATGTATTTCCCTGCATTGTACCACCATACAACCATTATTTCTGAGCCTTTGAGGCAGGAAGACGTACTGACATTGATAGACCAATACAGTGCCAAAACATTTTGAGATCTCATTAACTTTCCTTATAACAATCCATCTAACGGGGAGTTGGGCAGGCCGGTGACCAATCTGCATGTTCATAGAGTATCCGCCAGAAGAAATATGTTACTTTCCCTGTAAGTATTTGTTTGTGGCACATACTGCTGTAGATTAACATGTTGTACATGCTCCTGTAATCTAGGGTTAAGATCGGATTTGTACAACTTAGTTTTCTTCCAAGAAATCTTTTGAGTCATGAGGTATAGTGACTCCTCATGGGCATTGGCTACATGCTAAAATTGTTTTCCCACATGACAGTTGAGAATAGAGATGGAGAATGGAAATGCAGAAATGATGACCATGCAAGCAGAAAAGGTATGAAAGAAATATGGAAAAGAGATATCTGCAACTGAAGGCTTTCGGGGAGGAGGATGGGCTTCTTTGCATTTACAGCACTGCATGTCACAAACAGATGGTTACAGGGTAAGTAAAATTTTCCGTTCATGGAATGAGTTGCAGTAGATACACATGGTCTGGATATAATGTAAATAAGTTCTCCCTTAAAGCAGTGGCTGGCCATAGGATGTTGCAGAGGTCTGGAATAGTGCATGTATGTAGAATAGCGGGCCCATTGAGCCTGCTGACGTGCAAGGGCATCCACACAGTAGTGTTAAGTGAAGGTGTGTGGTGTGGACTATGCAGCCTGGTGCAGCAGGAACCTGTCTTTTGGCTTTAGCATAGCAGGTTTAAATGCACATGACCAGCCAGCGAGCTATCCCTGCTTTTGACATAGCACTGCCCTTGTGAGATTTAGAGTAGGAGACAAATTATTAATGTTTTTATGAAATCACTTTGTTCTTTCAATGTAGAACAAGAGGGCCCTTTTACATATAGTATGTGAAGAGCTCTCTCTGCTACAGAGTCTGGAGTTTGGGTGTGGGAAGAATACTAGGTGTTTGTCTGGTTTTGGTGGAAATGAGATCACCTTGGGTAGAAACTTTGGGTTAGTTCTAAGGACTACACTGTCAGTGTGAACCTTAAAAAAGGCTCTTCTAGCGTGAGACCTTGAATCTCACAAACATCCCTTAAAGAAGTGATCGCAACCAGTAATACGAACTTCTATCAACACTAGATCTTTCCATTGACTCTCCTTTTTTGACCACTGTGCCACTAGGCACTCTTGAAGCAGATACATGTGTAATCGGCATGGGGAACTATGGCGATGCAGGAGGCCATCATACCTTGGAGGCACATCACTGTTCTATTAGCTGAACATTTGGCTGAAAAACAGGCAGCAGTGATTGTGGAGTGAAGGAAATCTAAGGTGATCGGTGTGTGGGCCTGACATTGCTGCTTGCTTGCACTCTTTCTCAGCCAGTCTTCGTAATACAGTTAGATGTGGAGGCCGCTCCTCTGTAGATGAGTAACTACCACTGAAAGGCATTTAGGGAATACCATTGGGGTAGTAGTGATGCTGAATGGCACAACTTTGAATTGAAAGTGCTGTCCACTTACCATGAACCTGAGTTAACGACAATGTGCAAGATGGATTGGGATCTGCAAATAGGCATCCTTCAGATCAAGGGTGTTCGTGAAGATGCCTTGCGCAATAGTGGAATGGCATCCTGAAGCATGACCATGTGGAAATGCCCTGACATGATGTACTTGTTGAGGGGTCAGAGGTCTAGTATGGGCTTTAGAGACCAGTCTTTTTTGGGGATTAGAAAGTACAGGGACTACATCGCTTTGCCGCGCTGCTGGGTCGAAAATGGCTCTATGGCTTCCTTGAGCAAGAGTGTGTGCACTTCCTCTTGTAGTAGCCTTTAGTGTTGGAGTGAAAGGGAGTGTGTTTGAGTGGGGGTGGTGTTTGGTGGTGGGGCAGTAAGCTCAAGGCAATAACCTTGCTCTAAAATGGGCAGGATACATTGGTCTATGGTGATGTTTCTGCACTGTGGAAGGAACTCCTGCAGATGCTGTCCTACAGGTGTTGTGTTTTCGGGGGAAGGGAGAGGAATTCCCTACTTAGGTGTGGGGCTCCCTTAGCCGCTGCACCACTACCCCTACCTTTAGCGTTGTTTCCCCTAAAGGCATCCCTGGAAGATATCCTCTGGAGGCTTGTGACTGTTGTTGTTATCTCTGGTATGATAAAAAAGGGTCTGTGGAGGTAGTCTTGGCTCTGACACAAAATCGTGAGCAATGAAAATCACATGGGCAATGGAGACTGGAGAGCCCCTATTGCTTTGGTTGTATCCGTATCTTTTAAATTTTTTCAAGAATCTTATCAACTCGAGGCCCAAAGAGGTGCTCCCCATCAAAGGGAATGTTGATCAGATGGTGCTAGAACTCTGGAACTCTGCACTCTTTCAGATTCCCCCACCGCTTCTGCACATCCTAGTTCCTCTGGAGGTGAGGGCACTGTACCGCCGGCACATCCGGATTTATTCCCGGCCCCCTGGTGCCACGGTCAGTGATTGACAGCTGCAGCATCGACTGAGAGGGCAGCCCGGCCCCCCTGCAGTGTGTGATGATGAGTTCTGAGAGTCGCGCGCGTGCCGCACCCGTGCCGGCGCCGCACCATTTGCTGGCAGAGTGCAGAGAGATACATTGTAGCGCTCTCAGCCACTACACAGAGCTGAGAGCTGCAGTCTGGTTATTAACTGTTTAGGAACTCTGCTGAACAGCACCTCTCTCGGAACAGCAGAGAGAGCCTGGGCACAGGCGCCGCTGGCGCGCCTGGCACAGGTGGCAAAATGCGTGACAATGCATTTCAGTGCGGTGATGCGGATCACCGCACTGAAATGCGTGAGCGCCACACTTGTTGCGTGACGCTTGGCAGGACTGAAGGCATTCCTGTTTTCCTCCTTGTTTTACAGTTCATGTGCCAACAAGCTTGGATGAGGCATTATGGGAATGTCTAACTGTGAAAATCAGGACACTGTGACTGTGACACTTGTGTTTGCCAAAACCAACAGAAAAACGTTTCATATCGCTATACCACAAATACCAAATATTGGATACAACTCATTGTCATCATCGTCCACAGGTGGCGAATCAGCAGCAGGTACAGTGCTGCCTCGTACCTGCATGGTTGCATGTTAGGTCGATATGAATATCGACCTAAAGTTGTAACATAACCATAACTCTGACCTCTGAAATATCGTCAAAATAAGCAAAACAATAAAGTGCTATTGATTATGTGCAGCATAGCTAACCATGGTATACTCAGAAATTTACAATTCTAAAAAAGAAACTCCATCCCAGCACCAATGTGTTTGCCCACAAAGGAAGTTATGCTCAATACCCGAAGGAAATACCTGTTGAAAATAATGCATAAGAAAGAAAAGTAAAAATAGGCAATAGTGCTGGAAATTTGTAAGGCCAAGAATTATCAGACGTTTTAGTCCCTGGATACACTGTCAGATGGGATGAAGCATATCTGTTATATGCTGTTATCAATACATGATATTTTAAATTGAATAACTACATTTGTAGTAAAGATAAAGGTTCTCCTCAAATGAACAACACGGTTCGTGGCCCTGCAGTAGAAGTTGAAAATTATAATAAATGTAATTAAGGGGGTAAGGAGTACTCAAGTCAGAGGGTCAGAAGGGGTTTTCCCTACTCTTTTAAAGATGGATATAACATTTAAGGCTAAAGAAATCCTTTGGAATTTGAAAAGAGGTTAAGAACAGAACCAGCCCCAGTCCCCTGCAGCAGCAGCTTATTAGTTCCCCATTTGTCTTTTTTTTTTTTTTTTTTTTTTTAAAGCAACCAGAAAGATGCAAAGAACTTTTTCTTAATTGCAGTAGACACGGTGGGCAAATATTTTCTGAAACCTCTGCTGCAGTTGACAAACAAGTGAAAAAGTATTATGTTAGATCCAGATTTGGTGTAAAGAAAGGCCCTCATACTATTGACGGTGCTTTGGTGTTGACTATACTACTATTACATAAATAAAAAACAGGAACTGGGGGGGAGGAGCCAAGCTCGCGTCCGAGATGGCCGCGTTTTAGCTCGGCTCCGATCACTCTCCTGTCTGCAACAAATATCCTGTACTTTATCCTGCCCCGGGAAGTATTCCACGATGTGCAGTGGAACGACGATAACTCACAGGCACTTACCGTTTGCTCCGGTGATTCCTGGGTGTCACGGATCCTGAGTTACGCCCCTGTCTGCTTCGGGGCCTCCGGAGCGGCCGGGCCTGGCACTCCTTGGCGGCGCCCGGGCTGGACGGGGCGCGGTGGCCGGCCCTTGGTGGTGGTGTGGAGTCGGTCGGAGGGGCCGATGTGCTAATAGACCGATTGCGGCCTCCCGGGCCTGGTCTGGCGGTCCTGCGGCCTGGTGTTGGGGAGCTGACTTCCATGGACGGGGTTGACCGTACATCTGGCTCGTCTCCCCTTTGTTCTCCGGCCCGGCCATTTTGAGTTCCTCCGCCCGGACTCGGAGAACGGTGCCGGCGGCGTGTGGGGTGCCGGCGCATCGCCTTCTTCTGGTGGCTCCCCTTCCTGCCCTGGTGGCACCACCGCTGGTGGTTGCCGGTATCCTGTTTTGCCCCGCTGATATCCGGGCGGGGGCCGGTGTTCGCAGCGGCCCCGCCGGGCTTCTAAGATGGCGGCCGGCCCCATGATTCTCGGCCTTGCGGGGACCGGCGATGCGAGTCCGCCGCGCGGCACGTTTGCTGAATACTGTAAAGGTGAGCCTACGCTCCGCGACATCCTCGCCGCCCTGCGCTCCTGGGGGGCACCCATGACCGCACCGACCGCTATCCTGGAAGGGGGTCCCTTTGTTGGGCCTGCCGGACCCCCCTCGGTTTGTGCGGCTTCATCTCTGTTGTGTGCTGCTGGAACTTTCCTTGGGGTCGTGGACCTGGAGGCGGCTGATGGTGTGGATGTGCGGGGATCCGCTGCCCTTCTTCGTCCTGTGCCTCCTTCTGTTCCGGAGGTTCCCCGGCTGGATCCCGTCTGGACCGACCTCGATGGGTCTCCTTTTCCTCTTTTGCCTCACATGGCCGTACGAAGATCCTGTGACGGTGCCGCTGGACCGGCTTTCTCCGTATTCTCATCGGAACTTTGCCTGTTTTGCCTGAAGTGGTTACTGTACTTTCTGGATCATCCGGGTCACGATCGCTACAACTTGAGTGTATTTTTGATTCGACTCCCTGTTATTCACCTCCTGTTTTATGTGGTCTGGTTCCTGGTGCGCTGGACGATTACAGTTTGCGAAAAACGAGGACAGGGTTGAGCTGATCTTGCTTCTGTGGACTGTTCTTTTGTGGTATGGTTGGGTGATCCGTTCATAATTGTATGATTATGTTTGATACGTCGTTACGTTCCTGGAGCTTATCCGTGTGTTTATTATCTTCCCGTGGGCTCTGAGTATTTTCGGGCGGGGGGTGGGAGCTGACGGGGTTTTGATTATGTGGCTCCTCTCCCGCTGTTTTTTCCCTGTTTCCCCTTCTCCCCCTTTTTACTCTAAGTGATTCTTTCTTTCTTATATTTCTCTATATTTCGGGTTCTAATTAGGGCGACAGGCACGCTGCTGGGGGGTAGGCCATAGCCTTCTGCAGGTGTGCAGGGTGGGCTGTGCGGGGTGGTGGGGGGGTCTGTTTATTGTATCTTTCCCTGTTCCTTTTTTTGGTTCTATGGCTCTTATGTGTCCCCTAATTTCGTGGCGCGGTGTCGGCACGTAGCCCCCCAGGGTGTTTGTGCTGGCATGGCCCTTTTGGTATGTCTGCTGTCACGGTTTACTACGCATTCATTTCTCCTGTTGCCACTAGTTCCATGTACCGAATTAGTATTGGGTGCTTTGTTAGCCGTGGGGGGCGTGCACTGACGCTGCGCCCTCACTTTCCCCCTCCCCTTTTTTGATGTCCTCTTCCTCCCCTTTTTTCCTTTTGCCCACCCCATTTTTTTTTCCTCCCTTGGGTTGTTGTAACGGAGGGCTTTTAGTTTTGTAAACGTGTTTTTCGCTGTTTTATTATTATGTGCCCTGATCGTGGTGGGTGGGTGCTGAGCAGCGATTGTGATTGTTCTTGATGTGGGACTCACGTTCTGCCTTTCCCAAAAGGTATTGTTCTGTTGGTCTTTTCCTGTATTCGAGACTTCGGCTTGCTCACGGCCCGCCACGGCCCTCTGGACTTTACAGATTGACATTATCCTGTGACACCCTTTATTCTATTATAAAATTAACCTACTTTTATCCTGCCCGTGATGGTGACTCAAAGACTTGTTGCCTTTGCCTTTCATATGAGCTATTTAGAAATCCTGTTGTCTCTCCTGTATTGCCTCGTATGTTTCTTTATTGTGGTGGCCGGCCCGGTGGGTTGTAGGCCCGTATCTGTGCGCGCCTTCTGTACAATAAAGGTTTAAAAAAAAACAAAAAAAAAAAAACAGGAACTGCTTAACCATTGATTAAGTCAACCACAACAGATAATGGAACAAGTACCATAAATTTAGACTTATTTAAATTTACTACAGTTCAGGAGATACATTTCTGCAGAACTAAACAATTACATTGTTGTTTAGCTGAGTAGATTACTCCCTTTGTTGATATGTAGAAGCAACACATCGAAGAGTGGCTATGCTAACAAACCAGGAACCCAAATCTTGGGTTTAAAGACTCCTGGGGGGTGGGCCTAGGTGAAAATTTGCAGAGGGATTTGAAACCTTACATTTTTAAGATCCAAAAATCCATTTTGGCTGCCAGAGTGAATATTAAAGAGCAAGAAGTGCGAGTGAGATGACCCCAAGTAACGTCAGATGTTGAATGGCGGCTAGGAGTTCCAAGTAGCGTTCATTTTGACCCATAACAAATTGAAAGTGAGATTATTCCAGATTTCTTCCACAAAGACATCACAGTTTGCTTTTAAAAGCCGGACAAAAACCCTGATCTGCCAAGTTCATACAGGCCCATTTACCTTCTTAGCTCTAAACGGTTGACTCAAGTTCTAGCACTTCAGAACAGCTTCATCCCTGCGGCCATGGATATGATTTCTCAATGTAAGATCAAAGTAGTCATAATAATAGTAGATGCGGAAAAGGCTATAGATCAGAACAGTTAGGAGTATTTGTTTTCCATCTTAACGTTCTAGGTTTCCCATCTCAGTTCAGGTGAGTGATTGCTTGAATGTACCAAAGAGCTATGGCAACAATAGTGGTGAATTCTCAGATTACTGGCTTGATTAAAGTGTCACGCGAGACCACGCACAAATGTTCAATGTCACTGATTTTTTTGCTTTGAATATTGACCGGTTAGCAGCCAAACTTACTACAATTGATTACAAGTCTGTCTTCTTATACTTAGGTAAAGTTTAAACTTGGTAACAAAGGTCAGCATTCATAGACAATCAATATTTGCAATGGCCACCATCAAGAGTGCATACTAATGCCTTGGCTATTTTGTTTATTTTTATCTGCTATACCCAAGTATCTCAAATCAATCAAGTACTGCCCTTCCAAAATAGGGGAAGAAAAGATTTCCTATCCAGCATATGCTCAACACTTGATGCAGTTGACCATAAACCTTTCAATCTTCAAAGATTGATAGAAGCATCGTCTACTTATGACAATGAAAAAATATTTGAATAAGGAGCCTACAAAAACCCCAAGGTCGTGCTGTAAGGAGAAATGTTCCTGGTCTCTAAATGTCACTGAAATCGAAATAAACCACAAACAAAGATTACTTGGGATTTAGGCTCAACTCAAAATTATTGTGAGCTTTGCAATTTGAAATGTTATCAACAAATTGTTTTTCAGCATCTCCCATAATGTCCCTTTTTAAAGCTATATTTAGTCTGTTTGGGGGATTTCTGTTCTAGGCTTATTCAAACAAAACCTAATGCAGTTCTACAATATGTTGCAGTGGTATATCACAGATTTCGCAAGAAGTGTATAGATTTACTCCGGAGCTGTGTTTTCATAAGGTGATGAGATTTAGAAAGAATGTATGTATGTCATATCCTTATAACAGGAACCCAGACAAAGGGCAATGGAGAACTGTAGAGGCTCAAAGGCAAAGGCCTAGTTGAGTGAAAGAGGAGATAGCTGCATTGTCGGAATGGAAGTTACATTCAACTCTTTCCCACATGGGATCATCATTTGAGTGGTCTGCATTTGGAGATGCTGTTCCAGATCCTGGCTGCATAGATGGAAAAGACCAGCTGTCTTGTTTATTTTTCTTTTTTGCATTAGGTCTCCAGTCTGATGTCGTCCTGGTTGTGGGTGTGTCGAGGCCCACCAGAGATGGTGAGTTTGTCTACAAGAGAAGCTCATGAAGGCTCAGTAAATGATTCTGCAGGTTTTGAAGATAGTAAGGGCTGAGAAAGGGAGCCTAGGGAGATTCATCGGGATGGGAGTGAAGTGATCATATTTCTTCTGGTCTTGGATGAGACTTTCTGCAGCATGTACTTAGATAAAGGAAATGTTGAGTCTGGGAGACCATGGATCAGGGTATTATCATCATCCAACTGCAAGAGTACACCCTCAGAGCATAATTCGCATACAGTTGGGTCATAGATTTATTGGCAATATGACTGAAAAAATATCCTCAAATCATTGTTTTAATCTCTATGTGCTGCTAAATTAGGGAGGGGAGGGTAACAAAAGTATATTTAATGGGAGGAATTACATCTGAATAAAAAGGGTATTAATCATGTCTTGATAGTGTTTGGGAACAATGACAATGAGAACCTCTGAACTGATTCCATGACCAACATGAGTGCCTTCAATACGCAAGTGAGCCATTGTATCTGAGGTTTTAGTTTTACCACAGACCTGGCAGCAACTTAAGGGACAAAAATTTGAACATTGTTGTTAAGTTATGCGTTTCCAGTGTAGCAACCCTAACTCAAAATTCTATTATATCGGGTAAATATTCTCCCATTTCAGGCTGCATTATGCGGCTCGAAGAGATAGCGAGAACACTCAACAGTAAATGAACAATAACTCAAAGTTATTCATTCATTCAACACAACGATGATAATGATGCCGCATAAACACAAGGGAATACAAATATCGGAAAAGACAAGTCTTACAGCAGTACCGGAAGAGAGCAAGCCTAGATAACAGACTCGAGGATCGTTTAGAGTTAGATGCACATCTGGCTTGTGTTGCATTCACACTCTGCCGATGGGAGCACGTGGACAGCAGACTGCTTTGCATCAATTTACACTACAAACACAGAGATAAAAAAAGACCCTCACAGGTTTAAAGATTTTGAATGGACTAAATCGATTAGATAGAGGAAAGTCATGGTTAACTAATTAAGATTGTGCAAGCTTTAGTAAAGGGCCACAAACACGCCATTTGTCTGGAGAAGTGTGGCTCACTGGTTAGAGGAGGCAGACCCTGAAGCAGAGGTCAGACCCGGGACCAGGGTTCAATTCCCGACGCGGCAGGGTCTTGAGCCCAAATATCCACGGACTTGATAATTCTAGTTTCGGTGCCTACTTGAATCACGGGTTCACACTCTGCAGCTCTGGGCATTAGCCTGCTTAATCTCCACTACGGCCCCCCCCGCGGCGGGATGCCTGACTTTCACCTTGGGGAAGCCAGGACGGGTTCCCAAGGCAAGCGCCGAGATGCCTACGGGTAATCGAGCGCTATATAAGAACGCATAATAATAATAATAATAATAATAACACCATGGATCAGTCTGCTGCAAAACCTGGAGATACCTTATTCTGGCACAAAGACAGGTTCACAAACTTGACACACCCTCTGTCAGCACTTCAAAGCCAGAGTCAATGACCCAGTCTCATGTGTTTCTCAAAATGAAAGATGAAGGTAGAGCTTACAGGGCTGCTGAGAGAGCCTGACTCAGTAATGCTCTCTTATGACTCCCTTTTTAAAACCATCTGAAATGGAGGGAGGTTTGATCCAGGAAATTGTAATTATTGGTGAATAGGTGACACTAGGTTTTGGACTCAAGTCATGGTGATTTTTTGGACCCTTAAATTCTGAGATGCCACCAGTTTCTCTACTGAGGTGGAGACCAAGAAGGTGCCTGATGTGTGTAGTGACTTCCAGGGACTGGTATTTCTCTGCTGTAGGCTGACACAGCTGCTCAGAAAGGCCTGTCAGTACAAGCTATCCATACACATTCAGATGAAATAACCTGTGGTGAGCACTCAATCTCATCATGGCCTACACTGAAAGCAAGCAAGAGATAAGAAAGTGATTTTAGACCACAACTGTACAGCACATCAATGTGCATATCTGATGGAGGAAGTGCACAGCCCCAAGTTGGCTAATCCCTGCTGCTTGATTTATTGAATAACAAGAGGACAACAATGCAAAATGAGGACTGCAAGGTCTGTTGACTCTGTACAGTTGAATGGAATAAATGGAAGACGAGGCTAAACAAACAGAAAAACATGTTTACATTTTAGATCATAGGGTGGCACCCTTGGAGGCTTAATCACAAAGAAGAGAACTTGCTGACAAGATACAGCACCCTGATATCCTCATCCCTATTTACTCCCTCAACTCCCACTACTCCAGATAACTCAAAGCAACAAGGAATGCTTACCATTTCCCTGACTTGGTCCAAACACCAGTCCCACCTAAAGCAGATTGTAATCAACAGAAATATTATTCCTATTGCAACTAAATCTCCTGACACGCTTCACACCAAATAAATCACCTCTGCCCTACGATACATGTTCCACAATTGCAGATCAACAATGAAACACAAGCTGGAAATTTCGACACTATCACACACTACAACCATGACCCCTTTATCCTCACAGAGACTTGGTTCAATGAGATCCTACAACAAATGTGATCATCTGCTTCCTCAAAACGATGACATTATTCAAAGCGACTGTGTTGGTAGACATGGTGGGGGCATCGATGCAATCTTCAGAGACACCTTAAAATGCAGGGAAATATCCAACACCTATTTCTCCACATTACAATGCCTTCCTCTGGACCTGCTCGTACAACACAACTCCCCTTTCAGACTAATCTCCATTTACCACCCACCAGGCAACATCATAACCTTCATCGAGGAATAAATTATCTTGCCACGGACCAAACAAATGCAGCAACAAAGCGGTCTTTCTAGGGGATTTTAATCTTCACTAGGGCCTTACTGAAGACTGCAGTCTATCAGTTCACTATCTTTCTCTATGGAAATGATCTGATTCAACACAACCTACTACCAACACATAAAAGGTTCTATACTTGATTTAATCATCTCCAAAGATGACCTGCTCACCGTAGAGGAACCTGTTAGACTGGCATGATCATTTTCTCATTCCATTCTCATCACGACTTTCTCACTCAGTGAAAAGGGGCTAACTAAAAAGAGTGACTATCTCGTTCTATGACACAAAGACCATCAACATCAGCATACTGAGCAACCCCAAAGAAGGTACTACTGCCCATTAATCCCCTCTCAAATGTCAATTACTCGACTTCTCACTGTTTTGATTGATGAGGTGGCCCCACTCCAAAGCAAAAAGAAAAGACCTAAACCATCAGTTTCGTGGTTCAATAAGGCCCTATATGATAAACGAAAAGCCTGAAAATAGAGAAGAAATGGAGACAGTCACCCTCCACCAATAATCTGTCGTGTCTCCGAAATGAAAGAACACAATTCCGAAAACATAACTTCAGTGAGAAATCAAATCACTTCAGATCCCTCCTTGACTCAGTCAAGAACCGAACTACCCAAATTTTTGATCTGGTCAAAACGGCCAACAGCCCCTCCATGTTCAACTCCATCAAATTTGATGACTCATCCATGAAAGCTGAAGAATTTGTACAACTCTTTCACTGTAAAGTAAAATGATTCTATGCCAAAATGATAGTTCTATTCCTAACATGATATGTACATTCAAGAACTCTTGGCTTTTACTTGACATAATTAAGGAGAAAGATCTACTTAAAAACATAATTGAGACCAAACCTTGAAACTGCTTTGTGGACTCTGTACACGGTAACATTATCAAAGACCTCTACACTCACATGCTCCCTCATTGGACAACATTGGTGAATCTCTCCCTTAGCCAAGGAACATTTCCTGAATGCCTCAAGAAAGGTCAAGTCCCTGCATCCTCAAAAAACCCTCTGCAGATGCGAAAGACCTCTACAGCTTTCGCCCTATCAGTAACCCTCCTTGCCTTGTTAAGCTCATTGAAAGAAGGGTAGCAAAGCTACTCATCCATCACATTAAAGACAACAACCTCCTTGACGAATATCAACCACTCAATCTTCAAGTGATCAATGATGCTCTTCAAGTATTAGATCAAAATTGAAGATTGTTTCTCAACATGAAGAGCCATTGATCAAGGAGTTCCACAGGGTTCCTTTCTTGCTCCAACCTATATATATCGAAATTCTTAAGAGTCCTTCTAAGAAAGGCTGGGATCTGCTATGATCAATGCGCAGAAGACACCTAACTTTACATAAAGGTCTTCTCTCCCACCGATATCTTGCATCTTGCCACCACTATAAACTGCATTCAAGACTGGATGACTTCCCACCATTTACAACTGGAACCTTCAAAAACTGAATTCCTCTTCATCTCCTCATATAAATTGCAATCCTGGATGGACACAATCAACATACTTAAAGGCAACCCCAGCATTGTTGACAGTTCCAAATCCCTTGGAGTCATCCAGGAATCACACAATATCAACTGCATCCTCTTTGGGGAATCCAGCACAACATTTCAGAGCAAGATCTGAAATCTCATGTTCAGTCACAAGTGCTCTCCAGCATTTACTATTGTAACTCTCTCTTGACTAGTCTCCCCAAAATCCATCTCACCACTCTGCAATCCATCCAACATTCAGCAGAACACTTCATCCATGAGGCCAAGAGAAACAACCATATATACCCTATGTCGATCACTCTCTGTTGGCTGCCCATTGAAGCCATTACCATATACAAGATAGCTTGGATTACCCACAAGGAGCTGCACAGACCCACTCCTCGTTACGTAGCGCACAAACCAAAGCTATCTGGAGGTTCTAGACCATCATGAAATGCAGAAGCTCTCTTTGTAGAACCTTTAAAAAGGAATGTCTCATGGAACAATCTTTCTCAGGAAATGCAACCAGAATATGGAACTCATTATCTCCAAACTACACACCACCACCTCACTGACTATCTTCAAAACAGAGTTGAAAACCCTTGTTCTTCAAATAAATGTTAGCTCTTGAAATCTTAGCCAACCTTGACAATGGATATGTGCACTCCTACAGCTTTAGCGTAGCCCCTTACCATTGTCCTGAAACTAACTGCTCTTATAAGACCCCATCAGTTAACCTGTTCACGGCCTCTAATTAAATTACATTCTTCCTCGAACAACTGTAGTTCTGTGCCTTGTGTAAGTACCAGATATTTTTTAACTTTGAATCTATGTTCTCATATTACAATCTGTGTTCTCATTTTAAAGTGATCTAGCACCTGTGGGTAATGTCTGTGCCAAATAAAAATGCATAAATAAATACATTTCAAGAAATATTTTGTGACCTCAATTATTCATCTGGAGTAAGAGGCAGATTTACAAAATGTTATCAGGATTGCAGCTATCATAGTAGTGAAAGTCCACAAATTTTAAAGGATGGAAATGTTGAGGCCCTATTGCTCAATTTCACATGAGTGGTCATTTAGGGAGATGATTGTCCATTCCTTTAGAGAGCTACAAAGTAATCCGACTTCTGACAAAGCGTCATGGTGAGAAAGCCCCAGGTGACTGCACCATAGGTCGAATTAGGAACTCTTTGCAAGGAGAGGGTGTAACTAGAGTGGCATCCAAGGAGAGAAATCTTCTTTCATGGGCTATAAGGCCCCGGATTTACCTGGTTTAACCTGTGCTACTAGAGACAAAGGGCAATCGAGGTGCTTCAGGCCATTAAAAAGAAGCTACCGGCTTTCAATTTAAAGGCTTTTCATTGGTTTCCAGCCAAGAAGATGAAGACAGATGTCTGGTGTTCACTCAACACCAAGCTGTTCAGGACTTTCTAGACAGTAAGAAACCACAATGCTCTAGCCAGGCTTCAGGAGCCTGCCCTGCTTGATCTGCCTTTTGTTGTTTATTTGGCGTGTGTGATTTTTTCACCTTCATATATGGCTTGGCAGGTGAAGAACATAAAACGTCACTATGGCTAACGCTTCAGTTTAAATTCTAAGACGATCCTTCCTCCCTCTACCTGTTGACGCTTCCTGGCAGAGAAAACAAGGAGCACAAAGTTATAATACATCATGTTAACTGAATGGCTGCTTTTTGTTGCTTATGTCGAGGATACTTGTGTACTCACATGTTCAATGTCCAATAAACAGATATACAAAAAAAGGATGCACAATCATAATGCACAGAGGTTTGCCAGGGAGCCACAGCCTAACCCATAGACGTACTCTTGTGGAAACAGAGATAAAAGCCAAATCAGAATCGCGAGGGCCTTGATAATGGAGGAAGCATTATAGGGGGCAGCAATTTTTATTGTGCCGATGAGCCATCATCTAAGACAGATTATCAACTGGTGACTCATAGGCCTCAAAACACAATTTGCTCAACAAAATGCCAGTAGCTAACAAGGGCAAAAACCTTATTGTTGACGTTGGTTGAGTATAGGGGATTGGCAATGCTGAAGCACTTCTGGAGTATTTTAACAAAAATCCTTTTAAAAGTACTTCAATATTTCATTTTAGGGCCACTGTTTTTAATGAATCCTAATGACAAGCGGTGTTAATTTGTTTAATTGAACGTTGTAATGTGTGTAGATAAATTGAATCTGGGATGTGCTAACAATGCACCTTTCTGGCTGTTCGTGATCCACCCCGAAGCCATTGTCCTGTCGAAAGGATTTCAAATCCTAATAAAATACAAGCAGTACACATTCTTTGACTGGACTGGCGGGGTCAATGAGTTTATACACCATTTACTTACAACCAACCATATGCATGCTAGAATTGCTGTACAATTTCTATATATATATATATATATATATATATATATATATATATATATATATATATATATATATATATATATATATATATATATATCGCAAGGCAATGGCGGTTAGCTCTGGAGCGCTTTTGTCAATAACTCTCCTTTATTTGGCAAACTCCACCATCAGTCTGTCACACCGACGCGTATCGGGCATACGCCCTTTCTCACGGTAGGTGGCACTACTTTTTCCACAGATTTTAAAGGCTATGCACTTTGAACCCGTCCCATGGAATTCTGGGATTGGAAGTTTTATTAACTAATTTACAACGGAAAACACCTTAAGTGACAGAAATTAACATTTCTATAGCAATCTTGATGACATGTTGCAAAACTACTGATGCATTGGTGTATTTCAGATTAGATCTTATATATTCAAGGTATAGTACCTATTTTTGGTCCATATATTTCTACACAGTCATGCATCTAGTAGTTGAAACTGTTTGTACAGCTAATTTCAATTCAAAGAATATATGTATATACACTTCATAGGGTATAGTACCTAAATGTATCAGAGCATTTTCACATCTAGCTAAATCTCGAGTTTATGTCAGTTCATATGTTCAAAAGGGCCAATCTATATACACTATTGGACTTTAAGGTTCTTACGTTATCACTTGATATAGTCTGATTGTTCTTATGTAGTGTTCATATTTACAAATGTACATAGAGTTCCTCATCCAAGTTCATCCCCCTCGGGATCTTCGTTTTCATTTGGATGATATATTTAGATTCTAATTGGCGGAGTTTTAGTTTTCGATCACCCATTCTCTCATTTTGTTCCACACTTTCTATTCCATAGAAATGCATTTTTCTCCAATCTCCACCCTGGCATTCAAGCATGTGTTTGGCAGTGGCATAAGTCATGTCTCTGTTTTTGACGGCTCTTATATGTTCAAGCATTCTTTTCTTTAAGGTACAAATTGTACTCCCTATGTACATCTGTGCACAGTCACATTGAATTATATACACTACATATTGAGTAGTGCATGTGATTTTCGTCTTTATTGTGATTAGTCGGCCTTCTGGATCTCTTATGGATTTTGTATTTCTCCCAATTTTGCACGCTTTGCAATGTCCACATCGATTGAACCCATTTTGTTGTGATTCCAGCTAATTTGTCGATTTTTTGCTTGCACTTTCAAAATGGCTCCTTACGAGCATGTCTTTTAACGACGGTACTTTCCTGAATGATAGTTTTGGCTCATTCCCTAAAATTTTCTTTAGGTCAGGATCTTGGTGTAATAATGGCCAATATTTTTGTACACATCCTCGTATTTTGTGTGCCTCCTTGCTGTAATTTAGAATCAGTCTTGGGGGCTCATTGGTGGCTGTGCTGATTTGTGGTTTCTTTATTAAAATTTCTGATCTTGGTTTTTGCTTGATTTTTTCCATACTTTTCTTAAGATCTCTTTTCCTGTATCCTCTCGCTTCCAATCTGGATGCGCATTTTTCAATTTGAGCATTTGCTTCCTCTTCCATTGAACAATTCCTTTTCATTCTTACAAATTCTCCAAAAGGTATGTTATTAAGTACAGATTTTGGATGAAAGCTGTCGGCACGTAGAATGCTATTGGTTGCCGTGCTTTTTCTGTAGAGTGTGGTGTTAATTTGATCATTTTCAATGTAGACAGTAATATCCAAATAGTCAATTCTGCTTTTACTTGTGTTACATGTAAATGATAATCCCACTTGATTATTGTTCAGTTTGGAGAAATATTGCATGAAATCTGTTTTGGTTCCTTTCCATATCAGGAAGAGGTCGTCTATATATCTAGACCATAGCATTATTTTTTCCAATTCCTCCTGATATTCTGGTCCCCATGCAACCTCCTTCTCCCACCAGCCCATTGTTAGATTTGCATAGTTGGGGGAGAAGGAGACGCCCATTGCACATCCGCATAGTTGCTGATATATGTCATGATTAAAAAGAAAAATGTTGTTATTCAAGCATGTATCGATCAAAGTTAGCAACATCGCTGAATGCTCCAACTGAGATATATTCCTTTGCTTAAGAAAGTATGCACATGCATTTAATCCTATTATGTGTTCAATAGAAGTGTATAAAGATACAGCATCTATTGTAACTAATAGAAATGAAGGGTCCCAAGTGATATCAGATAGTATGCGCAGGAAATCCCCTGTATCTTGGACATATGAGGCTAAATTTTTGACCATGGGAGCCAAATATTGGTCCACATAAGATGAAATGTTCTCATAGATAGAATCACATGAGGATACTATTGGCCTCCCCGGTGGATCAATTAAAGTCTTGTGAACCTTCGGTAAAAAGTAAATTGTTGGTATTGTTGGGTTCTCTTTCCAAAGGTATTTGACTTCCTCATCATTCAGTATTTTTTGTTCATGCCATTCGTCCAACATATTTTTCAATTTCATTTGCATGCTCTTGATAGGATTGGACATTAGCTTTTTGTATTTAGATCCATCCTCTAGCTGGCGGTGAGCTTCTTTCATATAGTCTGTGGTGTTTAGAATGACGATATTCCCGCCCTTATCTGCGGGTTTTATTATTATTTCCCTGTTTTGTGCTAATGCTTGTATTGCTTCATTCTCATTTTTAGTGATGTTTTCCGCTTTTACATTTCGTTGTTTTCTAATTTTTCCAATTCTGTCATTACAGCTTCTGAGAACAGATCAATTTTGTTACCCGGATATAGTTGTGGGCAATACGTTGATTTCACTCGTAGATTGCTCGTTTGGTGCATTCCAGTTTCCAGTTCCAATTCTTGTAGCATTGTCATTTCAGAGATTTCATCATTCTCATACTCATTAGCCAGGTCATATAGAACCTTTAGATGCGGTATTAGATCAATTGTCAATTCTGGTTCAGATATGTTTGTTACAGTTCTAAATTATTCTTCTTGTTCTATCAGATGTTTTCCTCTTTCTTCATTATTGGCATAGATTTTTGCCAATTTGATCTTTCGTACAAACTTATACATGTCAATTTTAGTGTCCGTGTAATTGAAATGTTTTTGTGGGCAGAAACTCAGTCCTTTATTCAACACTTGATTTTCCACTGGTGTCAATGTGTATTTCGATAAATGTATTACCAAATTTTCCTTTACTATTGGTTCTTGTTTCTGTTCCGAAATGGATATTTTCTTGTGGCTACCGTGGTTGTTTTTAGGTCTCGCGACCTATCGAGCGGAGCGAGAATTCAAGCGGCGAAAACTTCATGAAACCACCAGCTTTTTGCTGGCGTTCTCATGAAGTTCATGTGAACCACGTGTTCAAACATGAACGCGCATCAGCCTCCCTCCCTCCTAATTGCATCTTGCCGCAGAGCACATCAAAGGGCTTCGCCCAGCGTGCGCTCTGCGGCTTCTCGGCTTCTCCTCCCCTAATTGGATTTCTCCTCCCCCTCCCCAGCCAGCTTCCCCCAGGCCGTGTTCCCTCATTAGTGCAAGAACTGCAAGTTTTCAAAACTCCTGGTTTTCCCTCAACTGAGTGACCTATCGCGCCAGAGGCTCCGCATAGGGTTAGCTTTACATATGTCTCCATAAACGCACGTAGTATGACAGAAGGAGAGCATAGCGCGCTCCGACGGCCCTCATGACCCACCGAGGCGCTTGCCACATGGATGTTTTTTTTTTCTTTCAAGGCTGTTGCAGTCGTGAGAAAACTCCCTCGTACCCCCTATAGCGGTTGTTCGTTTTTAAATTACCAACATCTTGTCTTCGGGTTAGAAACTTTTACATACTTTGTTGTTTATTAATAATTCATAAGGTGTGTTTTTTTCATGCCTATCACATGTCACAGTCAAATGCTCCCTTCCTGTAACTCTTCCTGTGTTTTACTTCAATTTACAACTCAGCGAGAGAACTCATAAAATAAAAGTGTCTGGTTTACTTCGACAGCCAATTACAGCTAATGAAAGCTTCTCAGCAAAACAACACAGCGTGGCGCTCTGCATGGAAGGTGCGCCAACAACAAAGCACTTTGTCAAATAGCACGTCTCACGATGTAAATACACATGCCTCTGCTAGCGAATGCTATCACTTGCAGATTAGTGGCGACAGACAAAGGGAGCATTCTTGTCACAGACCTGCTCCGACCGGAAACGTGAACCCGCGCAGGCTCCAACACGGACACAACAGACTTTCCCTTTTGTTGAACAAGGCTTCCTTTTTCATTGCAGAGACACACAGTGGCCCTAGAAGCTACTCGTCGCTGTCGAAGCAGCGACACACACAGGCCTTCAAGTTCACTGAATTGTGGATATTTTTGAACTGCGTCGTGACACTGACCGTCTCTCTCGGCTGTCCTCTTCCGGAAAGTCTGAGCTAATCTGCAGCTGTGGAGAACAAGCATTGGCATTGCCAATAGGTCTCGCTTGGGGACCTTATAAGTATTTAGTTTTGCAGCACAATATCCGATTATGCAACAAGGATATTGTGCTGCAAAACTAAATACTTATAAGGTCCCAAATGCGAGACCGATTGGCCATGCCAATGCTTGTTTGACCTTCTGGTTCTGCGGCGGCTCTTGAAGATTTTGTAATATTTTTTCCAAATCCGCTGCCTCTGCCTCTTCCCCTCGATTGGCCCTGTGTTCTTGACAGATTTTGATCGAGGTTCACTAGGCGCATCTCCTCTAAAAAAGACAAGTTGGTTTGTTGTTTGGAGCCTTTTGAGGTTAATCCTTCCGCAATACTTACATCGGATTCACTGCCTGATCCGCTTATAGATAGATGTGTTTTCTTTGCCACATTGGATTTCAGGGTATCGAAGCGTCTGGCAAATGTCAAAATTCGTCCGTATTTATAATCCGCTTTGTCCCTTTGGAATTTCCTAGGTTTCCTTTGTTGTATTTCGTCCTCATATTTTTCTAGGCGGTCCTCCATTTCTTTTCGCATTTTCTCTGCTTCCTTCTTGTCTTTTAATGAGATTTTGCTTTCCAGTTATTTAATCACGTCATGCGTTTCTTCAAGATCTTTATCCGCAAATTTGATGAGAATACGCATCATATTTTTACTGCATTGCATATTGTTCTCACCCCATTCTAGAAACATTTCTGTTTTAGTATCCGGATAAGTGGGCATCGTGAGAATTCGCAGCCCACGCGGTACTCTATCAACTTCAAGATATTTCTGTTAAGTTATTGATTCCCAGCTTTTGTTAATTTCTCGTTTGTATTGTTTTTCAAGTTGGAAAAATAGTTGTTTGAGTGTTGTATCCGGGTTAGACGTTTGGACACTATCATCGGCGTTTGTACTTTCAGTCTCAGTTTCTGTTTATAACATTGTTGCTATTTTCGCTAGACGTTTTGTTTTGCGCGCTTCCATGGGAACTAATATATTCAGAGAAAGGGCGTATGCCCGAAACGCGTCGGTGTGACAGACTGATGGTGGAGTTTGCCAAATAAAGGAGTTCTTGACAATTCCAGAGTGCGGCGTCTTTACTTTGTGAAGAAAAAAAAAAATATATATATATATATATATATACATACACACACACACATACATACATACACACACATACCCATACATACACATATATACATACACCTACATACATATACACACACATGTACATACAGTCAGTCAGTCAAATTTGCTTTATTCGAGGTAAAAAACTCATAAAAGCATAAAACATTTAAAACCATTACATCCACAGTAACAAGTTTTTAAAACATATTTACAACCTCAAGAAAAAATGTTAAAATGATAAAGCATCATCATCAGTAGTGTTAAAATTCATCAGTAAAACCTAAAAATCATACAGTTATTTAGCCAGTATAAGCACAAGAAAAAGACCGGGTTCTCATTAGCTGGGAGAGCAGACAATGGCCTAAGTTCATTTCGTCAAGCCTACTATTGTACAAGAGATTTCCTTCTGATAGCCCATGCCCAACCCAAGAATTTAGCAACTGCCACAGCAATGATTGGCAAAGAACTAGTGCAGATAATCCTTAGGGCCACATCACTCTCTCGTGCCTAGCTGTTTGCACATAGCCCTCAGCCAGACACGTCGAGGGACTGAGTAAGCCCCGCACACAAAGAGTAAATGGGCAATGGTCTCAGACCTGGTTTTACAGGCTGGGCAGACGTGAGAATTACCCTCTACCCATCTTCCGGTTAGTGATCTAATTGGGAGAGACCCCACTCTAAGCTGGAAGTATAGCTTCCTGTCCTGGGGTTTGGTTATAATGTCCCAATAGGGCTCAAGGGAAGGGGAAGCTTTTACTTCCAGAAATAGTCCCTCTAGGGTAGAAGGATCTGCATCATTCCAGTTCTGGCGTTCTACCATTTCCCAATACTTTGATTTTATGGTTGCTTTTGTCGGGAACTGGGCCTCCTCTGGTTTCTCCCATAACTCATTCATGCCTAGATTCCCTAGCATTCTACTCAAGTCCCCCAACCAGCCTATCTTATGGAACTTGTCGCAGTTAATTACATCCAGAAAGCCCCTTGCGTAATGAGCGAGTTCGGGGGTGACCCAGATACGCAGCCAATATAAAATGGGTCTTAATCTATCCATGTCTGAAATGGCTTTCCTACCTAACTCACAACGCAGAGGCTTCATGGGTGTACTTTTAGGGAGGCCGATAAGATTTCGAAGGAATTTGTTCTCGGCGAGCGTTAGTGGTGCTAGATTGCCGTAACCCCAGAGCTCTGCGCCATAAAGCGCCGAGCTAATGGCTTTGGCCTCATATACTTGGAGTGCCGGCGCAATAGGTTTGGTCAAAGACCGTTTGTGTTCGGCACTTATAACACCAGTGTTTTGGCGGAATTTGAGAGCCGCCATTTCTGTGTGTTTCCCCCACTTTGCGCCCTTAGCTATGTGGATACCCAGATAAACAAAGTCCGAAACCATTTCTACCTTTTGGCCATCCATGAAGAAATTTCCTCTGAAGCTGGACGGGGGGTTAAATGTCATGAGCTTCGTTTTGGCTACATTTACTTCAAGCCCATGATCAGTGCAAAAACCCTCGAAAATATGCAAGGCACGCTGCAGGCCACTGGGGGTTTTAGATAGTATGAGCGTGTCGTCTGCAAATAATAGGATTGGCGTTTTCACACCATCCAAAGTTGGAGCATCTACAGAAGCAGACAACATACGCTCCACTACTCCATTAATATAAAGGGAGAAAAGCATCGGGGCCAAGGCACAGCCTTGGCGTACCCCCCGTTCTAACGGGAGCTCGTCAGTTACTTGCCCATGTCTCCCCCACTGATTCTTTGCAGAGTTTGACTCATGCAGTCTCATCACTAACGATAGAGTTTCAAGTGGCATACCCATCTCAGTTAGGACTTTCCAAAGCAGGGAGCGAGGGACTAGGTCAAAAGCTGCACGTAAATCTATAAAGGCAGCATAAAGACTGCCCTTCGCCAACTGCACTGTCTTCCAATGCAGCAGCGTAAACCGAAAGATCTGGTCTGTCGTGCTGGTCAGTTTACGAAAGCCTGCTTGATAAGAAGATAAAACATTATTTTCTTCCTCCCAGGTCATGATTTTTGCCAGGGTCATTTTACCTACGACCTTCTGTACTGTGTCTATAAGGCTGATGGGCCTGTAGTTCCCTGGTGAAGTTTTGTCCCCTTTTTTATATACAGGGATTATTACCACCCCCAGCCAAGACTTTGGTACCGGTGCCCCTAGCGCTACTGCATTAGCCAGATTCAAGATATATTTGCCCCAGCATGATTTCTCATGGAGAAAAACATCCGCAGGCACCCCGTCTGGACCTGGAGCCTTGCCCCGTGTAACTGAGTCCAAGGCCACTGCTACATCCGCGTTGTTAAAAGGAGGAGCTTGGAATGCAGCAGTGGCCACAGACTCCCTGTTCATGTCCTCCGGACGGCACCTGTATTGGGGCCCGAAGTAGTCCAACCAGCTACTCTGGGAGACATGGTTAGAGGGTGGTTCTTGGAGACCCCCTTTCCCCCACTTGACAATGTTCCAGAATAATCTGGAGTCTTTGGCAGAACTGGCAGCTTTGAGATCTTGCCAGTGCTGCTCGTCCCATTGCTTCTTGGCTATAGATACACTGGACTTGTACTTCCACCTTGCTTCCCTAACGGCGGTTGGGTCTTTGCTCTTAATGGCCATCCCCAGAGAAGTTCTAGCTGCCCTACATGTAGCGTTGTACCACCCCGCTACATGTGGTCGACTTTTCTTGCCCGGCTGCGAGCATACTACCCTGTAGAAATGGCCCTTTATCGAGCTAAAAAATTCACAGTGCAGATTAGTGATCTCTTCCATATCTGTTCTGTTCCCCGATCCCGACTTCAAAATTACTTCCATAGCAGAAGTGGTGAGATCCAGATCTTTGCTAATACTTTGTAGCGCCTCATGGTTAGCCACAATTTGAGGCCACTTAACCCACCTCATATCGTTCGTTGGGACGATCTCCGCTATCGCTTCTATTATGATATTTTGCCCCTCAAGGCCCCCCCCCACAACAGGTGAGTAATACAAAGGGGGTTGTGATCACTCTCTTGTCTACTGACTACCCTCATGTCTTTCATCAGATGCCAGATCGTTAAGCTGCAGATAACATAGTCAATCCGGCTTTGCCAACGGCCATTATCAAAGGTGTTTGCCCCTTGCTCATTACTCGGTGTCCTACCATTCAAAGCTCTAAGCCCCCTTTCGCTACATAGGGCGTTCATCTGTATTACTTCTGTTGACCATCTACTCACAGGTTTTAGATCCAGCTTAGGAATCCCCCATTCAGTGTCTGCATCTTCTCCTGATTGCCAGTCTTCTACAGAAAGCGGCTCGAAGGTCATGTTCATGTCCCCGGCAATTAATATGCTGTTATCGCTTGGCTGGGCACAGATCAGTTGGTCAAGTGCAGCCAAGACCTGGGATTTCCCTCCATCAGGACCTCTTCTTAACAGGTTATAAATGTCTAGAGGTTCCCCCGAGGACATACTAAGCCTAATGAGCTGAATGTCATTATTGCCTGTAGGGAGCTCTGCTATCTTGTCAAAGAGTGCCTGCCGAGCCCAAATGGTTAGACCCCCTTTCGGTCTTCCCTTAGGGCCTTTAACGGCCGGGACAAAAAAATTAAGGAAACCAAAGAGATACAAAGGCTCACAGGCCCACGTCTCTTGGAAGATACAGACGTCAAAGCCATTTATAAACTACGCCCATTCTGGTGAGTGCATTCTGGAGCCCAATCCCGCAACATTCCACAAGACTATTCTACCCCCAACCCCGCTAGAATCATCCCCCAATGCTGCGGTGGCTAGCGGCTGGACCCCTGGGCCACATACGCTTCGCAGATCACAACCTCCTACTGGCTCCTTATTGGCTTCGCCAAATTCATTCCTCCCATCTAGGCTGGCCACTTCGACTTCTGCCAAGGGAGAGCCTACCGAGCCTGAATATTCAGCCCCCTCTACCCTTCTACATGTCTTTAGGTGGTTCCTACCCTTGGGCCCCTGCTGGACAATTGACAACTCTCCTGTCCCGCTAAGGGGTAGTCAATCGATGGAATTAAGTCTGGATCTATGTGACCCATTCCCATTCTCTCTTGGAGGCATAGCTATTGCTAACGAACATCAAATGGCCTAAAACAAGGGTGCCTCTTGGCTCCAATTTTATTTTCTTTGTATTTAAGTGACTTACCATCCCAACTACAACAAGGGCTAAGTACTCCGCCAAAGATAGCCACTGAGTATATTCACTCCCTGCTGTACGCGGACGACATAGTCATGTTTGACCTAACTCCCTTTGGACTTCAAAATCTTCTAGACATTTTACACCAGTATTCTAGGAAAAATTTTCTAATTCCAAATATAAATAAAACCAAAGTGGTTGCCTTTGCAAAACAGAAGAAAAGGGTGAGATACGAATGGAAGTTGGGAGGTGAGAAGCTAGAGCAGGTAAAGGAATATACATATCTGGGCAGAATCTTCTCACAAAATATGAGTAACAACAGTCAAATTAATCACCTAAAAAGGAAAAGTGACCTACATGCTGGGGCTTTGTCTCGCCTATATTCTGCCACTGGACATAGGCATTTCTCTGCACTAATACAAGTCTACCGAGCCAAGATTCCACCGGTCCTGTCTTATGCTTCGGAATACATTCCTTTTAAACAATGGTCCTATATGGACTCAATTGAAGGTAAAATATTAAAAAATTTACTGAAAATCTCTACATCTACCCCAGTACAGGCGTTGAGACTGGAATGTACCATCACGAGTGCCTATGCCACAGCCGTAGCTAGTATCATAAGGTGGGCCTATAACCTTCTCCATTCAAAAGAAGGCACTCTACGAAGTTTACTAAAAGTCGAGACATTCAACATCGGTTCTACCCTTCTCACTTTTTCCAAAAATATGCGAGAGGCCTTTCAGCTCGCAAAAGTTAGTGTGGAAATTTTGTCTATGTGGTCTCCAGCACAACTCAAACTTTTTCTAAAAAACTTCACCCCCAAACTGAGTTACGAGATTGACCACTTACATTGTGATAGACTATCCTCGTATAAGAACTATGCAGACTCCCAGGAATATAAGCAAAATCAGTCTTATCTAGATTATACTCTTATACACGGTGTAAGGCGTGCAATTATGACGCTGCGCCTGGGAATACTTCCTGTATTAACTTTTACTTCTTCCTGGAGATCAGACAGTTCAGCTCTTTGCACTCTTTGTCAAGGGGGCAATCAGAATTTGGAACATCTTCTTTTTATATGTCCAAACGCAGAAATAGTAAACGCAAGGTTAACATGTCTTACGCCCATTTATCGGTCCTGTAGGATTGTAAACTCAAAGGACTTTTTATCAATATGCAAAAACCCCCCAAATGAATATGTCTGTTATAGAATTTTTAAGTTTTTGAAAATTTCATTGAAAATGTATTAAATGAAAATGTATAAAGTATATATTTTATTTTGTGGTCCTCAAAAGAGTACCGTAACAAAAATAAACTTTTTTTGACTTTTTGACTTTTGGCTATTGCTAATGAGAAAGGTAATGGGGGTATTTTCCTCAACTGGATGCCCGAATTGGCTGGGGGGCTTGATCTATACTCCATCTTGAATAAGTTCTCTGCTAAATTATCAGACACACGGGGTTAGTTCAATTACATTATGCGTGGTCCCGGAGTGGCATACACATATACATACACACACATACATACACATATACATACACACACATACATACACATATAGATACATATAGAAATAAATACACATATAGATACATATACATACATATATATATATCCAAGCTCTCTGCTCCAAAGTCCGGTGCACACTTACAGCGGGTGCTCGTCTCAGCGCGTCAGAGCTTCGCGCTTCAATATAAAAGCTCACTTCCCCCAGTCCTGGGAGAAAAATAAAGACCGCACACACGGGAATCTTTGCAACGGCAACTTTACTCGCACAGACGCGTTTCGGAAGCAACGCTTCCTTCCTCAATGTTAGTTACACCGTAACACGCGACTTGGCGCCATTTGTTTCAAATTTGACAAACGAGCTGTATTGGCAGACACAGAGAGAGGACTGACGCGTGTGCGCCATGTTGCTAATGTGTATCATCTCACATTAGCATACTAGTATTTCAAACCATATGTTTTGCATTTATCAATTGTTACATTTCTGAAAAAAGCCTTTTGACTTTCTAACCAGAATTAACATACTAAAAGTATGTTAATTCTGGCCATGTCATGAATGATCTAATATGTGACATCA